>NW_005434615.1:187296-209014 GCF_000315625.1 Guillardia theta CCMP2712
TGAGCACTCGCACGTAGCACGGCGGGGTGAGCCTCAGGTCGTCTACCAGGCTGTCCCAGAAAGCCACCTTGAAGCTCTCCCTCACCTTGGACAGCAGGGGGTTGTCGAGGTAGCCTGCCCCCTGCTCGTCGAGCTTGAAGGCGGGATCCAGCAGCAGCTCGTGCGCCAGCTGCTCGTTGGTCATCCGGCCGGGCAGCGAAGACAGCCCGGACGCATTCGTCGAGGACGGTAGCTCTGCTGGCCTGGAGCTGCTTCCGGCCCCTTGCGAGGAGGACGATGGTGTCTCCTCCGACGGCTCCGCGTCGACGGCAGTGAAGCCTTGCTGTCTTAGCGCCTCGTCGAAGCTCTCCAGCCCCTGGGCTCGGAGGATGAGAAGGAGCAGGAGGAGGAGGAAGATGAGGAGGAGGAGGAGGAGGAGGAGGAGGAGGTATGCGGAGGCAGGGAGTCGAATTATTGGTCGTATTGCAATCTTTGTCGCCTGTGGGTGGGGTGTTCTGAGTACCCCTCATTTTGTCTTAAAGTTTTAGGGTGTTGTTTATTCTAGTATGGGTAGGGGTATTCCCTCAACTAGAGATACAAGGGAGTTCTGAACGTGGGTGAAGCGAGGGGGGAGAGAGAGGGAGAGAGAGAGAGAGGCAGGGAGCGAGCAACACAGAGAGAGAGGCAAGGAGCGACTAACAGGCAAGAGATGAGGCACCATCGCTTCGAAGAGTCGGACAAACCTGCCCAGATGCAATACTCCAGAATCATCCATAAAGTCCTTCCTTTCCTATGGCCTGAGAATCTTCAACTGCGTTTCCGCGTCGTCATCTGTGTTCTCCTCATCATCTCCGCGCGTGTAGCGAACGTGATGGTACCTCAGCTCTACAAGGGAATCATCGACTCGCTGACCGGCAGCAAGACAGCCGATCCTTTGTTTCCTCTTGGATACATCATCATCTACACCGGCCTGAAGCTCTTCCAGACATTGCAAAGGGATGCCAGAGGGTTCGTGTGGTTGGACGTGGAGCAAGACACAAACAAAAGGATCAAGTTGGCGATCTTCTCGCACCTCCACTCGCTCTCACACTCCTACCATATCAGTAGAAAGACAGGAGAGGTCCTCAAGGTCACTGAAAGAGGAGCCAGCAGCCTTCAGTCGCTGCTCAACATGGCCTTGTTCACCATCGGGCCGACGATCTTCGATCTTATCCTCATCTGCACAGTGCTGATGATCGACACGGACGTTGCATGCTCGCTCGTGATCCTCGTGTCTATGGTGGTGTACTTCTACATAACTATCTACATGAACGACTGGAGGAAGCAGTTCCGCCGCGCCATGATCGATGCGGACAATCAGTGCAGCGATCGAGCTGTGAACTCGCTCATGAACTTTGAGACGGTGAAGTTCTTCGGGATGGAGAGGAAGGAGTGCGAGTACTTCGAGGAGAACCTCGTCGACTACAACCGAGCGGCTTGGAAGAACGAGGCCTCTCTTTATGCACTCAATGCTGCACAGCAGACTACCCTAGCAGCCGGAGCGTTTCTGTGCATGTACATCTCAGGTATAGTGTGTATGAGCTGCTGCTCTCGTCTCTGAGGTCGAGGCAGGAAAGAAGGTGGTGGATGGAAGCTTGACTGTGGGAGATTTCGTGATGATCCAGACCTACATCGTGCAACTTTCTCAGCCCCTTGCGGTTCGCACTTGTCGGGTTGTTGTCTTTCTTCTGACTGCGATTCCTCAGTGGTTGGGAACAGCCTGGAGGGTTTTACAGCAGGCCTTCATTGACATGGAGAAGATGTTTGAGTTGCTGGATGTCAAGGCAAGAGACGTTTCAAGGGCCTGACTTGCTCTTGACGTCTTTCTATCAGCCGGACATTGTCGACGCTCCTGACGCCGTGGCGCTAGAGGTAACTGGACTTGCTGAGACGAGTCGCGGCCGGATCTCATTCTGACCAAAGGTGACCAAGGGAGAAATCTCCTTCAGAAACGTCACTTTCAAGTACGACTACGGCAAATCCGAAGTGCTCCCTTCCTTGCTCCCTTCCCTTCCCCTCCCTCACCTCCCTCAGGTACTCTCAGACCTCTCCTTTGAAATTCCTGCCGGACACACCGCGGCGTTCGTTGGGAAGACAGGAGCAGGTCGGAGCAAGAGGAGGGGAGCAGGAGGAGGCAGAAGGGGGAAATGGAGGAAAAGAGGACAACAAGGAGAGGTCAACGCATGGAATGACGGGAAGTGCAGGCAAGAGCACCATCGCGCGTCTGCTCATGCGCTTCTACGAGCTGGACACGAAGGAACAAGGAGCCGTGTGCGTTGATGGCATGGTCAGCGAGTTCTGTTCCCTCCTCTAGCGTGACGCTACCTCCATAGGATATCCGCAAGGTCAAACAGCAGTCGCTGCGAGAGGCCATCGGCATCGTGCCGCAGGTTCCTGAACCCTCTGTACTCCCCTGTTGTCCTCCCTCCCCTTCCTCCCTCCCAGTCTCCCGCCCCCCCCCCCCCCATGCTTCCTCCGTCCTCCCTCCTCTCACGTTCCTCCAGGACGCTGTGCTGTTCAACGACACAATCAGGTACAACTTGGCCTACGGCAGGTGAATGGCTGAACCCTCGCCACCTTGTCCTACCTGACTACCCCTCGTCTCGTCTCGTCTCGTCTCGTCTCGTCTCGTCTCGTCTCGTCTCGTCTCGTCTCGTCTCGTCTCGTCTCGTCTCGTCTCGTCTCGTCTCCTCTCCTCTCCTCGTCTCCTCTCCTCTCCTCGTCTCCTCTTCTCGTCTCCTCTCCCCTCCGTTCCTCACCCTCCTGCTCTCTTTTTGAGAGCTCTTGCAGGCAAGATGCAACTCTGGAGGAGATAATGGAAGCCGCTAGGATTGCTGCTGTGGTTTGTTGCCTCCCTCCTCTCTCAATTCGCTCCCTTCCGCACCTCCCTCTCTCTCTCCCTCTCCCTCTCCTTGTCCTTGTCCTCCTTCGCCCTCTGCTCCTTCTCTTTTTCCCTCTCCTCCTCCTTCTCCTCCTCTCTCCTCCCCCTCCTCCTTCTATCTCTCCTCCTTCTCCTTCTCCTTCTCCTTCTCCTTGTCCCTCTTCTCCTTCTCCTTCTCCTTCTCCTCTGCTCTCCTTTCTTATCCTTTGCCAGCATGACACGATCATGAACTTCCCCGACAAGTACGAGACGAGGGTGAGGAGGAGCAGTGAAGGGGCAAGACTGAAAGCAGCAACAGGTAGGGGAGAGGGGCTTGAAGCTGTCCGGGGGAGAGAAGCAGGTACCATTCTACCAATCATCCCTCTTCCCTCCTCCCCTTCTCTGTCTCCACTCTTCTTCCTCCTCCTCCCCGCCTTTTTTCGGTTTTTCTTCCTTTGTTTGTATGAGCAAGGAGCATGACTTGTGATCTCAGAGGGTAATGTGATCTCTTCGCGAAGAGAGACAAGCTTCATCAACACAAGATAAAGAAATGAGTCAGGTGGCTATCGCCAGGACCATCCTGAAGAATCCGAAGATCGTTCTCCTCGACGAGGTTTTGCTTCCTTCTCGCCCTCGTCATCATCCTCGTTCTCACTTCTCCTCCTCCTCCTTTGTCCCTCCTCCTCCTCCTTCTCTCCTCGTCTGCTTACACGCTACCAAGGCCACCAGCGCGCTGGACTCGCACACGGAGTATGAGATCCAGGGAGCGCTGGAGGAGATGTGCAAGGGAAGGACGACGCTCATTATCGCCCATCGGCTCTCGACCGTTACACATGCTCACGTCATCTTTGTGCTCGAGGGAGGGGCCATCATCGAGAAGGGGGCGCATTCCGAGCTCCTCCTCAAGGTCACTCCCCACTGCTTCCTCTCCGTTCCTCTCCTCTCCTGAGACTCCCCTTCCCCCCCCCTCCTCTACATCCTGCTCCTCCTCTCCTCGTCATCATCGTTGTCAGTGCTACATCCACCTGTTCATCGTCCCTCCTCCATGGCTTCTCTTCAACGTGATTCTTTGTACAGGACGGCGTCTATGCCTCCATGTGGAAACGGCAGCTAGAGAAACGAGAGATCACTGTGGTTGGCAAGGAAGAGGAGGAGGGCGCGGCCGACTGAGCTAGATAACCGTTTGAACCTTTTAAACCTGTTTATCTTGTAAGTCGTACACATCAACATCCTGAAAGCAGAAGCAGCGTGCGAAGGGGAAGAGCAGAAGGAGTGAAGCTGGCAAGACAAATGTTCCTCGAACAGCTGGCAAAAAGATTCTCGAGGACATCTGAACAAGAAGGCGATCGAGACTGGTTCTGGTACTGGTGCTGGCGATGGTCCTGGTTTAACGATTGGTCGCGGTCTCCTTCTTTGTTTCCATCTAGTGAGCAGCTTGTGCCATCAGCTCGCTTACAAACAATCGCGAGCACAATCACGAGCGAGCATGTCATTGCTTTCCTGCAAAGACTGTCGGTCACTACCAGCCTACCAGAACGGCGCGAGCCGAGGGAGGCACAAGACTTTCGGGGCCTCGAACGTACCTGCTGACGCTCGTTTCACAGCCTCCTCTGCCTCCCTCAAGAAAGCCGCCTGAACACAGAGAGTGACGACAAGTCAAGTTTCACGCGAGGTCCTAACCTTCTTGGCTGCAGCATCATCAGCACTCGCCTTCTTCGACGCCAGCTCAGCCATCTTCTTCTGCACGGCCAGTGAGCTTCTCTCACACAAGGGTGAACATAATCAAGGTCAACCTGGCGGTACTCTTCTGCTCTCTTCAGCCTGTCTGCATCAGGTTGTGCGTTTACCTTGGCTGAGAATACAGGTCAGGTGTACACATCGATCTTATGCGTCTTCACTTACTGTTGGTTTCGTCATTCTGGGAGGAAGAGGAGGCGTTACGGCTGTGTCTCTTGGCAGCTTCTTCCAGCAGAGCCTGGCAATGACATCATCATCATTCACCATCAAACGAACCACTGACCTTCTTTCTCGCCAAGAGCTCCTCTGCCTTTCTTCGAATCTCGTCCTCGTCAGAGTGTTTTGTATCCTTGTCATTAACAATTTTCTTGGGTGAGTGGTTTTCGTTGGGTTGGGATATTCTCGATTGGTCGTTTTCTTTCCCCGAGTCGTTGTTCACGAACAGACTAGATGACAGGGCCCGAGCATCATCAAGAGCCTTCCTGGCGGCAGCGAGGCGAGCTTGCTTTGCCTCCAGCTCTTGCTTTGAAAGAGCGTCTCTGAGAATTCGCAGTTTCTCTGAATCCTCCTTCGACTGCTCTGCCGGTTTAGCTTCCCCATCATTTGTTGAAGGCACCTTGCTGATCGACGAGTCTCCGTTCTCCACCACCTTGCCCGAATCCACAGCCTTTTCCTTGTCTGAAGGCAGTGTTGTGGTGACCTCAGCCTTCTCTTCATCGATTCTCTGGAGTGCCTTGGACAAGTTCACTTGGTTTCCATGGTTATTGACATCTTCACTCTCATGAGCCTTCGATTTCTCCGATTCCACGGGAGCTTCAGAACTCTTGTTGCTTGCTGGTTCAATCTGTGCTTCAACCGTCGGTGTGTTAGACTTTGTCTGAGAGTCTTCCTTCTCTGCCTCCTTCGGTGGTTCTTTCATCTCTTCAGGATGGGCAATTTTCTCCTTGCTGGATTCATCCTTGCCGTCGGTAGCTGACTTTACCTCAGGCTCCTGCCTAGTAGTTGAGGCCTCCGGGGTCTTGGAGTCTTCGACAGAAGGTTTTGGGAGCTTCTCCTCTGCTGCTTTTTCCTCAGCTTGACTAGCAGACTTCATTTTTTCTTTCTCCGTGTCGTTCTCAGGGGCTGCTGCCTGTGCTTGCGAGCTCTGGGAATTTCCGTCAACTGAAGCACTTGATTCGGTGCGGGATTGCGGGGGAGATTCCTTTGCCTGCTGGCATTCAGATTCAGTTCCATGGACACAAGGTAAGAACACACAAAGACCTCTTGAGGCACACTCTTCTCTTCATCCTTTGCGTGTCTGGTGGTCTCAGAGGGAGCCTCCTTGGTTTTCTTTGGCGATGCCTCCTTGCTTGGAGCTCGAGCAATTTCAGAGGAAGGCTCTGAAGATTTAGACTCTGGAACTTCGTGCTCCCCCTTACTCACTTCCTTTTCATGCTAAAGATCAAACAAAACTATCAGAAGACCAATCGCAGATGTAAGTCAAGAACAAAATCGAAATTACCTCTTGATTGTCAACAACCTCGTCATTGTTCTCTGCTTCCGATAAATCCTCAGGAGACCAATCCGGTTCTTCTCCCATCACCTGATCACTTTGTGAATTGGATGTCAAAAACAATGAAATAGGAAGAAACCTCCACAAGTTCCGAGTGTCTAGCCCGTTCCTCATACATCTTTGCTGCAGCACGCTTTTTCGCAGCTTCATCCTCAAGCTTCTGAGCCTCTAGGGCAGCCTGCTGAGCTTGCTGCATGTAGTCGTTCTTGTCATATGCTTTCTCGATGCTGGCGTCACTGCCATGATCTGATGAACAATCACTGCCCTGAACCTTCTTTTGAGCAAATCTCGATCTCCCCTGCGATTTCTTCAGATGAAAAAACATTGATCTTTTTCAAACTTACAACAGTTTTCCTTGTCGCATTCTCGTCCTTCTTTTTGAGTACAACGTTTTTGAATTCTCTGTCAGCTTGCACAGAAGTATTGAGGTCTTTCGGCTTTGAGGTGGCTGTGTTTCCACCATTCATTTTCCTTTCCAGCCAGATCTCGTGCGGTGTCTTCTCTCTCACTACGTCCTCGAGCACCTTGCCCGCATATGGCTTGCTCTGCAGCTGCGAATCTATTTGCTGAACGTGTGAGGTGTGTACAGATTCATTTACATTTGCAACGCTCTCGTTGACTTGTTCCAAGGAATCATCATCTTCGTCTTTCACTCCAAGAAGGTCGTTGACAGATTCGACGATCTCCTCCTGCAAATTGTGCACAACCGTAGTGATCCAGCTCGAGATTGCACCACGATGAGTGCTGATATTGGCTTTGACAAAGGCAGGAACGTTCTTTCCAATCCAGCAGACGTATGTGCACTTGCTGCTGCTATCGTCCTCCTTAATGAGCATGTACATGCACTTGTCAAGCGCCCCATTCATCTCCTCTCTCACATAGCCTGCCAAACCATCCCGTCCACCATTTCCAGTCTCTATCAGGTGTAGAGTGTTTTTCTTGCCTTCCACGTATCCCAAAATCAACCAACTAAAAGTATCCTCTTCGATCTGTTTCAAAGACAGCAGTATGAGTCGTTCTCAAGTTCCAGCTCATTTTGTCAAACTCACATTCGCTTCCCTGAGATCCAGGCACAGCTCTTTGAGGGCATCTTCTTCCTCAAATTCCACTTCAATATTTGCCTGAGAAGTTTGGCAAGTTAGGCATCTTGGAGATAACCATGGCTTGACTGCCACCTTTTGGTACATGGTGTGTGATAACGTCTTGATTGGAGCCTTCTTTGGTACATTCACGTCTGATCCCTATAGACACTCTCAGATACAAGATCGATAACATCGCAGCAAACGAAAATTACACAGCAAATGACTCACCTTCAACATACTGCCAGTGGCACTCGTGACTGTCACATTGTTGATACTCTTCGCAGCTTTGACTGTGTTTCCCCTCCACGTCTCGCGTTGCCTTTGATCCTGCAAAAACATTGAGATGGAGATATCAATGATGATTTAGATGACCTTTTTGCGCTTTTCTGCCTCATTAAGCTTAAGAGCTGCCTCCTGGTCGTTGAGTACCTTCCCCAACGTAGCGACATAATATCCGAGCTCCTCTTCTATCTTGTCCTGAAGTCAAAGTCAGGAACAGCGCGAATGGAAGTTAAATCATCAAGTCAGATAGGAAAGCAATAGACTAGCATCAATTGGGAAGGGCAACATATTCACAAGGCAAATATCAAGATGCTTGGCTCGAACCTCGGTGAGATCATCCAAACTAGATGCCACGATGTTCAATGTGAGAGACCCTAAAACATCAATCAGATCATTCAGATTCAACACAACACAAAAAACCAAGGTAGTTTGTAATGAAGCTCCGATGGATAGAAGCTTTAGCTTTGAATTGGATTGGCGCATCGTCGGGCAACCACTGAATGAAAGCATATGCCTTCTCCCCAACCTGAGGAGAATTTTTGAAGTAAGCCACCAACATCACTTCACTATCCAGGCTGCTAGATTCTCTCTATCTATCCAACACTCCCTCCCCAAACCCTCTAACATGAACCCTTCCATGCATTCACAACAGCACATGCATTGGCGTGCCACATAACGTGCCTGGGCGAAGAGATACAGAACGTGCTTAGGTTCAAACAACTGCATGGCATCCTTCAGATCGGACTCGCCAGCCTCGACGATTGAGATCTTTTTCAACTCATCCGATCCATAACCGAAGAGGACCCTGTGCAGCGATTCAGATGGAGGCGATGTACATGCGAACATACCATTTCAGCTCACAGTCAGGATCTCGAACGTCTGCAATGACTTCTCGAGCATCATCTACGTCCTCCCAGGATACCTCGCCAGTCATGATAGCAAAGTACACGAGAGCTTGCTCAGAAGTTTCAAATCGCCAGAATCTGACAAAATGAAAGCAGAGTCAATATCTGACTGATTAGATCAGGCTCAGAAACAGTGCAACGTCCTCGGTTCACATAGACTGTTGGGAAAGGATCATTCTCACAAGAAAACTTGATGACAAGCACCATACAAATAGCATACGAAGAAGGGGACGGGGGGACTTAGGAAATTTGTGATATGATCAATGAGTTATGATCGTAGCATGTGAAAAACACTTTGGGGAGTAGCATGCAAGATTCATTGAGTGAGAAAGGGGGATCAGTAACCATGAATACACGTTCAGGTGAGAGATAGATGATTCGTAGGCCCGCAAGCTTGTAACGTGACAAGGATGAAAATGTTCGTTTGGCAGCCCAAGAGGCCAGGGAACAAGAGATTGCATTTATCTCTGAATCATGGATGGGAGCAGAAAACACAGAAACTATAGAGAGCATCATCGGGAGGAAGAGGAAAGACGGTAAACACGTGGAGAGTAGAGGAGCGCTAGATCAGCATGGAGGTTGGTAGAGAACGGACATCAGCCGCCGCGCTCTTTGAAATTTCCATAAATTGAAATCTTTTCAGGGGGTGTCTGTGCCACAAAGTTCAAATTAATACCCCAAATATTGACTGGATACACTCATTTTGAATTAACAAGAACTGAAATATTTACAGAAGTCTTACAAATTTGGTGAGTTTTTAACCCCCCTTGCTATTTGAGGATCAACTAACGTAGGCCTTCAACAAAGCTTGTCTAGTAGTCAAGAAAGGGACGAGAGGGTGGGGGCAGAGGTTTAGACAGGTAGGGGTAGTATTACAGGGGTACTCGTGGAAGCTACATCTAAAATGCGTGGAAGGTGGGGGTATTCACAGGACTCAAGAGGGGTGATATGAAATAAGGGTACTTGTATAGGACGGGGTGATTGGGCACGAGGGGTAGTTTGCAACAACATTCAATTTTTAAAAGGTTACGACAATTTAAAAAGTATTTTTATTTATTCCAATACCCTTTATATATGTTTTACAAAGAGTGCCAGAGCCCTATGATTGTCTCCATTTAGGATTATATTTGTACCGAAATATTTATAAATTGTGTATCAATTGTATATTAACTGAATGTCTTCAACAAAGTTTAATATGGCTACTGTGACGAAGTTCAGTGAAGGAGCGGGCCCGAGGCCCCGGGCCCGGGTAGCATTGCTGTCTTTTCATTACCCTATTTAAACTTCCTGAGGCGGATCTGAATTTTAGTTTCGCATTCGGCTTTGGAGACATGGTGAGGCAGGTTCACAGGGCGGGATGAAAGGAAGGGCGATGATCATGATAGAGAGTAAGAGAGACAAGAGCTTGCTGGATCGAGGTTGAAGAGATATGCTCCTGCTTCTGTTGCTGGTGGCAGCGTCGCATCAGGTGAGCACGTTGTCTTGGCTTCTTGTCCGTTCTTTTTCCCATCGGAAGAACACCACCAGCTGTTGAGCATGTTGAAGCTGACAACCGATCAGGTCCTCCTTGTTGGCGCTACGAAATGCTTCTCTCCTCAACTTGAGCGCAATCTCTCTTTTTTCGCCGGCGAGGTTGCCTTTCATTGAACCTTGTCACTCGCCAACGATGATGACCGCAGTGTTCGGCAAATGGAACTCGAAGAGTGGTGGGAACCATTCTTCCTGGTAGCTATACGTGCAAAGGGCCCAGTGGCTCTGCCTTGTCGGTAACGAGTGGGATCGTGAGATATGAAACCAAACTTATTCTCGAGGCTGAACCGACTGTTACAGCAAAGCGATGAACTTTGCAGCGTGAGCTGCAAAGCAGGCCAGTTCCTGAGCTTAGGTGGAGCAGGAGAAGGTTCTCCAGCCATGCGCTGTGTTGATATGTGTCATCTTTGATGCTCCTCCACGCAGACCCGCCCCGAGCTCAGTGCAAGAATTGCCCACAGAACACCTTCAGCGTCGGAGGAGGAAGAACCATCTCAATGTGAGTTGAGGGCGATGACGCGTCTGTGAGGCCGTTGCTGATCTCTGAGCAGATGGAGCACAAGGCTGCTGCAGGGTGACGTTGGAGGGATGAACCTCCCGTCGGAGGAGAGCCCGTTCCACTCCTTGTGCTATGGGTTCAACTCGACGAGCTTTGAGCAGAGCGGCGACATTGGTCAAGCATGGCAGGAGGGATACAAGTGTGACAGCATGCTAGTTTGGCTCGTGGAGGTGACCAGAGCGCTCAGGTGCGAATCGTGGAAGCCAACAGGGGACGGGAAAACTTCGTCAGGGAACAATCGACAGATTTCGAAGGTTGGGTGGTTAGGTGGCACTCCCGTTCGTTGATGTGATGAAATGAAGGTGAGGAGCGAGCTCCATATGAAGCTTCGATTCATCACCAAGGGGAAGATATGGTAGGAGCCTCCATGACGTGCGAGGGACGTCGCTGACTGCCGTTGCCAGGTTCACCTTCCGAGTGGATGCGGATGCTATGACAGAGGAGGAGGTCAGCTCTGTCCCTGAGAGATTTGTGAGGCTGAGCTCGCGAGCAGCCTTGTCCTTGGCTAGAAGGAAGCACTGGGTTGGATGACACGTGGGAATGCGAGGACGGGACCCTGGGCAACAGCAGCTTCGATTGCAACTTCCATGGAGGACGAGCGCGCTGCCCGAGCAATTTTCCAGAGATGTGCGCACAGGTTTCGTTCCTCCTCCTCCTCGCTCCTCTCGTGCTTGACCCTCCAACGTGCTGCAGCCGAACTTGTGTGCTGGAGGACTGGCCTACTGCTGCAGCATCGACTGCAGTACGTTCGGCGGGCCTCGGCTCTGCCCGGGCTCGGGTGGGCTTCAGGTGTTGTGATGGGGGAGTGGACGATGGGACGTGAAGTAGCTGTCAAGGTTCTGCTGTGCAAGGACGATCGTGTCAGGAAGTGCAGACCCATTCCTCTGCGACCGCTCCCCTTCCAGTCCAGATTTTACGTCTCTTCTGAGATGCAGGTCTGTCTAGTTCAGGAGGGAGGCGGAACGTGTTGCTGATGCTGTTGTCCTGCAGTGGCGGTGGGTCGAGTTTGACGTTCCTGCCGGGTATTTGCTCTAGCTGCGTGAGAGGAGTTGAAGGCTGATGGGTGGGGGAAGGTGGGTGGAAGTGGTCTTCAACTACATCCGTGATGGCGCTGTTGCGGGGCAAGACGAGGCCATGATCGGTGCTGAGTTCTGTCTTGCCTCCTCCTGTTGAGCCTGCTGCAGGCGAACTGGGATGGGTGGGAACGAAAATGGCGGACTTGGAATGTTCCGCCTGCCCAGTAGGAAAGCAGAGTGTCGAGGGAGCGTCGAGATGCTCGTCATGCGGGAGAGGTGAAGTTTTCGCTCCTTGCTGTTTCTCTGACGTTCCCCTAGACGAGATCTTTGACAAGGACAGTGCATCCTGCCAGCCTTGTGCCTCCAACTTCTACGCCTTCCCAGGCTTCGACAAGTGTCTCCTGCGCCCCACCTGCTCCATGACGGTCTGCCATTGGGTCGGCGGGAGGCCTCTGACCGCAATGTCAGGACTACGTGGCGAAGTTCTCAGAGTGTGATGAAGGAGGCAAGCGGAACAAGTGGTTCGAGTGGCTGGAACCCAAGATCTGTGAGGGAGGAGTGAGTAGAGGAGGAGAGCCTTGCGATCAGCCCCTGAATCCTCCCCCAGGTTCATCTTCCTCCTGCCCACAACGGGGTCAGCTGTCCTCCCTGTGCAAGTGGAAAGGTGAGGAGAGGAAGTAACGGCGAGTTTTCCTTACTCGCTCCTCCTCGCAGTACCGCGACGGAAAGATCTGCAAGGATTGTCCTCCCGGCCACTACAGCGATCAGGACATGGTGAGCGATATTGGAGGTCAGAATGGGAGGTTGAGTCATGTGCAGCTGTGCAAGATGTGTCCTCCTGGACATTACGCTCCTCGAGAACGAGTAATCACTGAGTTCAGAGAGGTGGGAGGAGCCGCGGGTGTTGAGAAGATGACTGTTGTGCAGGAGAACATGGAGGCGGGTCTGTCGACAGGATGTGTTGGTTTGTGCGGGTCGAAGGTGAGAAAAGCGTTGGAGATAGGTAGAGGAGTGGAAGGAAGCAGGATCAGGGGAGGGGAGGGAGGGGAGGAAGGGGAGGGAGCAAAATTGGAGAGGAGAGGAGAGGAGAGGAGAGGAGAGGAGAGGAGAGGAGGAGACTTTCGCATCTCAACAGTTAGTAGGGATGGCGCGGACGTGTAGACTTCATTGATTCTGGCTTTCACCACCTGGCTCCTGCTGAGGTCAGGAGATCACTTGGGCAGGCTCAGTCTCTGACCAGTCCAGCAGTCTTGGCTGCAACTCGATCTCAACATGAGCGATGCGGGGTCAATAGAGTTTGTCTACGGGCTCAAGTGCAACCCCCTGCTCTCTTCGTTCGTGCTGACAGTGGACGGCAAGAGGCAAGTGCTTCAGGTTGTGCTCCTGCTGGGTAGTCGACGTTGTGGTCATATGTGACAGGCTACCTGCGCAAACGGAAGCACAACAGAACAAGGAAGGAGAGTGCGAGAAAAGGTTGCGATGATGATGAGGGGAAAGATTGCTGTTTGACACTCCTGTCCACTCCCTCCCTTCCTTCTCCTCGTCCTCTCCTGTTCACCCTTGACCCATTGCTCCTCCACCTCTGCAAATTCTGCTCCCTCTCCCGATCCTCCTTATCCTCTCCTCCTCCTCCTCTCCTCCTCCTCCTCCTGCTCCTCTTCTCCTCCTCCACATTCTCCCCTCCTCTCCTCTTCTCATCTCCTCTCATCTCCTCCTCCTCCTGCTCCTGCTCCTCCTCCTCCACTTCCCCTCCTCTGCTCTTCTCATCTCCTCTCCTCTTCTTCCTCCTCCTCTCCTTCGCCTCCAGTTTCCCATCCGTGCAGGGGTTCACAAGGTTCGCTGGACGTTCCGACGGGTGTCGAGTCAACTTCCAGGATCGGGTAGACTGACCTGCAACTTGACCCTCCCTCCATGACGAGGACGCGCAGGAGCGTCGGACTTCAACGGCTTCGACGATCAGGCTCAGATCTTTGAGATGGCTGTCACCAACACTGACACGTGAGTTTCTTCCATCGCAAGATGTGCCTACTCACCCTCCAACTGCAGCGGAGGAGCCTCCAAATGCCTTCCCTGTCCTCCTGGTCTCTTCAGCTCCCAACCCTCAGCTCGTTGTTCGCCGTGTGCTCCTGGCTTCACAGGTCAGAATTTTGCTCCTCCTGCTCCTGTGCTCAGCTGCTGTCAGGATCCTCCTCCGAAGCCTCCAGCACGTGCAAGGTAGAACCTTGTGCTGCTAGATCCAGCCCTCACCATGGAAAACTTTCACAGGCTTGTGAGGAGGGGAAGTTTGCGCCAGTGTCCGGCTCGCCTGCGTGCAGGTAACCTGCAGGAGATGTGAGGAGTTTGATGAGTCGCTAGGGTCTGCGGGGAAGGAACGAGGTCCGGGGAGGCGGCAGTGTCCTGCTCCTGCGTGTACAACAGGACAGATTCCGGAGGAAACGCTCACCTGCTGTACAATACGTCGAGGATGAAGGGCAGGATCTTCGGACCTCTGCTCCTGCGCGGCAAGGTCGGACCTGCTCCTCCTCTTCTTGCCTGAGACAGCACAGGACATGATGGGGGCTCGCAGCCTCGTGCTCTTCCTCTCCTTCTGCTCCACTCTGCCACCCTTAGCAGGAGCGCAGGGGCCGAGCGCGGTGACCGTTGGGTTGAACTCGTCCTGGCAGCCGGAGGTGGGAGGAAAGGAGAAGGGGGCGGGTGGCTGAGAAAGCGCTGGCAGGGATGTGCTGGAGTTTTTGCTTGCATAGCAGAGTGGGACAGTGGGGTCCTTCCATCCAAGTCAGCCAGTGAGGACGACTTTTTGTCGTTAGGGAGTTCAGACGCTCTCGTTCTCAACGCTGGCTCGCAGCAGGTACCCTTGAACTCTCAACAGCCGCCGCTGATTTCTTGTCCTCCCTTCCCCTCCCTCCTGTTCCTGCAGGGCTTTTCGGACCTGCCCGACTTTCTCAGTCACAGGTTAGCCTCCTGCTCTCCTCCTTCTTCAGCGTGAGAGCATCTCAGGAAAATCGAGGACTCCGTCGACTCCGCTGGCATCCATTGGAGGAGCGGGGGAGGGTTCACGCTGACGCTGGGAGGAGGAGCCTCCTGTCCGATGAGTCAAGGGAAGAGGATCGAGACTAGAGTCTACGCGCTCTGCCAGCTGCCCGAGCAGGGGACGGACGCGTCCAGGGTACCGGAAAAGATGCGCGTGATGAAAGAATGCGGCGACCGGCTCTGCGATGAAGTGGTGAAAGAGTAGTTTTCCCTTGCTCGCAATGACTGTGTGCTCAAGGCCGGTGCTTGCGTGTTGCATGTCATGTGGGAGACACACTTGGCTTGTCCTGTGTGCACGTTCGACAGCTACGCTAAGGTCTTGCGATGAGGAGGAGGAAGGGAGGAGTGAAGGATTGATGCAGGTAAGCACGCCTTGTATCAACGGGCGCCACGACGTCTCCTTCAAGATGGTGAAGGAATGTTTCGGAGGCTTTTCGATGCCTCAGGTGAAGGAGGAGGCGGCGGCGAAGAGCAGGAGCAGGAGCAGGAGAAGGAGCAGGAGAAGGAGCAGGAGCAGGAGAAGGAACAGGAGCAGGAGCAGGAGCAGGAGCAGGAGCAGGAGCAGGAGGAGTGGATGATGATATGAAGATGATCCTAGTTGGCAGGATCTCGTGAATGTACATTGCGAGATCGACTTCCGCAGTCTCTTCGGGTACTTCTGGCTGCTCCTGCCCCCAGTCGGCTCTGACTTGCTCCTTCCGCAGACCCGGCGACCTCGTCGCCCTCGGCATCCTCTGCCTCCTGACCCTCGTCATGTTTGGGATCTTCTTCGAAAGGTAGGAGAGCTTCCTATACCTTCCTGCTCCTCATCCACTCGGCAGGTACGTCATGTACAAGAAGTTGTACAGCCGATACAAGAGCCTTGAGCATCAGTCAGGTTCATTCCAGCCCCTCCTCCCTCCCTCCCTCCTTTCACCTCTCCTTTCTCCTTCCCTCAGCGGCTCCTGACTTTTTTCTGAAGGGGGAGATGCTCATTCGTCGCTTCCCGGCATGATTCTTTAACCCACCACCCTTGATGCCCTCGTTGTCAATACACTACTATCGGATGATAAAATCTCCTTTGTTCTGCACTCAGAATCATATCATACTTGAGAAGAGCCCCGGCAGTAGTCAGATGACTGTCAGGCGGCAGACTTGCCCGGCCCACACTGAAAGAATGGAACGGATATTCTGCTACTGCTGCAACGACATTGGAAGAGACCCGGACAAAACTGACTTGAAGTTAGATTCTTAGTAGGCTGAGGGCACTCAGGACATGAGTAGAAGCAGAAAGTAGTGGGGCGGATGAGGGTTGGTTCTCACTGTCTTTTCTCTTCTCGCCGTATGGCCTGCCAGGCTGTGCGACAGCGTCAGGGTCACTGAAGCCTCCGAGCCTCTACAAGGTTACTCCCTGTGACTCATCAAGTTTATTTAACTTTGCAAGGGGCGAGGCGGGCCCAAAGTTCGGAGGTGAAAGTTCTGCCGGGGGCCGTTACTCTCCGAGCAGTCGCATCATGCCGAAGGCGTGAAGGGAGAGACGAGAGGAGAGAGGAGAAGAAGAGAGAGTCGAAGAGACAAGCGAAGGATCAGCTTTGAGAAGAGACTTGCTTGTACCTTTAGTGCCTCTTGCTCTCAAAACTCAACCTGGACTTCTTCATCCTCCTCGATTCACCTTTGGTCTCACTTCAAAGGTACAATACTTGTGCCGCTATTGATTGCTCAGTCTCGTCATCAAGAAATCAGCATCTTCCTCATCGTCGCTTCCTTGAAATAGTTTCAGTCGATCGAGGATGGTATCATCGTTTCCAAGATGGATACTGGTTCTGATCATTGTCGTCGTTTTCCAAACGCAAACTTCCAACACCTTCCTTCATGTCATAACGCCGCTGAAAGTTGCATTTCAACATGTTGTTTGCCGTCATTCCTTCAAACCACCACGATCATCTTCAACATCCCTTGGTATGGGGTCATTTGATGCGACAGGGAGACGATCATTGTTTGCTTTGGATCATTTTCGCGCTGAAATATTCCAAAGGTATGATGTGAAAACTTGAGGATTTTTTTCTGAAATTCTTGCAGTTTCAAGGCGATTCTAGTTACAAAGATTGCAGAGAAGGTCTTGGATGTTGTATCGGTCCATATTGTCAACATACTCTCTTCTCTGTTCGCTTCGGTGGCCAAGGCGCTAAAATTCTTGAAGAAAAATCGCCAGGAGGAAGATCGATCAGAGCAGTTCGGCGGGATGGAGATGTGCAGGAGGGGAGGGAATATCATGATGGTGAAGATGCAGCTTCGCTCGTCGCCACCAGCAATCCATCTTCTCGCTCCGTTGACGGCTGAGTGAATCAGAATGAAGTACCAAGTTGCGACTGCTTCGCAAGAGGACTGTGGAAGAGACAATAGAACACTATGACTGTTGCTCAGCCATCATGGTATACGGATAAGAGTTTGTTTTTATATTAAAGAAAAGGAATGTGCAAAGAAAATTAGCATATCCGTCATCAGCATACAAACTTGGATGTCTTTCAGATTGGCCAACACAACACAATGGCACAACCGATCAAATTGTCTTGTGTTTCCCTGATCATCGACCAACTCGGCGAGGAAAGTAAGAAATTTGTCTCATCCCTTCCTGTAAGAAATTGCGTTGCATTCGAAAGACGGAAAACTGCCAGGGGGAGCGAGTGAAACCTTCAGGAGTCATCACTCGTCCAGAGGCCTCCTCTGAGAAGTTCCGAACGAAAAACTCGGCAGCGAACGATGATCTGTCGTCGGTTGTACTCCGACGGAGGAAGGGATGGGGTATGCGCCAGGCCCCGGATACTCTGAGTTGGCAAAGAAGTTCGTCTTGGGTCTCGAGGCTCCGAAGGTGATGGAGGGGCCTCGCCGTAGGTTCAACGACGTTCGTGGCCCTGTCGTCTGTCCTAACTTGTACTGCCCTGGTCCAGGAATCTTGGACGCACTCATGGATGGTCCGATCCTCTGCGCTGAAGTACCGAAGGAGAAGGCCGGGGGACGCTTGTTCTTCCAGCTGAAGTTGTCGTACTCCCCCGGACCAGGAGTGTTCACGATCTCGTGGTCCTTGGAAGAGTTCATCCCAGGTTTCTCCGACAGGCTCATGGAGTTGGTCGTCCCGTTCAGGCTCTCCATCGTACTCCTGTCGAGCCTCTTCGGTACCGGGGCGTCCCCTGGAAGCCTTGAGGAGGTACCGAAGCCGAAGGAGGGAGCAGTCTTGTAGGGAGGAGGCTTCTGAGGCCCGACGGCACTTCCCAGGTCGTACTCACCCGGACCAGGTGCACGTCCTGAATGTGAAAAGGTCAGTGCGAGCTGTTGTAGGTAACGAAAGGGCTGGTGTTGGCATGGAACGAGGGGGAGACAACTGGAGGGAGGGGTGAGGGGATGATAGCAGGGAGGAGATAGTGAGATCAAGCAAGGGAACCTTTTTCTGAAAGATAGGCAAACGACTAGTGGAGGGAGAAGAGGGGGAACGAGAGGAGACTTTCAACTCACGTGGACCCTTCATGCCGGAAGGATCTGGCCTGTCGCTCGTCCCAAAGCCAAAAGACGGTCCGCTCTTTACTGTGAAATCTTTGTTCCTTCCTACAGTCGTCTTGAGCATGTAGATAGGACCAGGAGAGATCCCCTTGAAGTTCGGCGATGGCCGTTTCATGGTGCCGAACGAGATCGAAGGGGACTCCACGCATACTGTTGACTTGATGTTGTACGCTGCTGGCCCAGGGGATCGCTGCATGCGCGTCATCCTGATCTACTGCTTCGAACACGACTTGATCCCAGTCGACCCCTGTGCTCGTGTAACTGCCCCCTACAAGTTACGATCCGATCCCACCCAATATGATCGTTTGTGCACCGGTGATGTTTCAGGATGTCAGAAGATCTTGCGTTACTGTATAACCTTTGTCTTGAATCCAGTCCCTGCGTTGCTCCTTTCTCTTCGTACCTGACCTTCTCCCGAATGTGTTGCTGAATCGTTCAACGCGTGCTCTGTCACTTGCTCTTTAGCGTGCTCGCTCGTATCTGCTACCCCCCCCCTCTCCCGCTTCCTATTTGATGAGCTCTTTCAGTTTCCCCTCCCTCCTTCCTTGTCTTCTGCCCTCCTTCCTCCTCCTCCTCCTCTTCCTCCTTCATTCTTTCGTCCTTCGCCCATCACGCCAACGGAAACGTTCGCCACCACCCCACCCGGACTTTTCCCCCTACCTACCCCTTCATCTCTCGGTGTATTTGCTTATGTCGTACCCGGTCATTCCTCTTACACTACCCTACCCCAGTAATACTCGCTACCACCTCGTTGAGGAATTTCCTTTTCTGAACACGATGGGGTATGTAGTGTCAATGTAGCATGGGAGTCTAGAAGGGTAGGGTACTTCAAAGTTGGAAAGGGGGTGTGGACTGGAGGAGATGGGGTACTACAGAGTCATATTGGGGTAGGGGGTAGGGGGTAGGGGGTAGTAGAGAACAAACCATGCTGAACGAGCCACCGACATGGCGCGAGAGAGAAAGCGAGAAGCAGAAAGAGGAGAAGAGGATAGAAGAGAAGAAAAGAATGAAGAGGAGGAAAAGTTTCCGACGAGGATTAACAGCATTGTCATCGGATGGTGAGAGACGCATTCATAGAAAGTATAGTGCAGCGTGTGTCCAGTCATCATGATAAATTCACAACAAGGAATACTGTTCCAGCTCATCTTTGCCTGTGAGAGTTTGTTCAGGACAATCTGATACATGTTGTAATATGATAGCCGTCGCAAAAAGTTTGAATTGTTGAAACATACGTCCGTATGAGATGAAACAAAATGTTTAGAACCACATTAAACCTAACGTGAAACATGGCAATTTTTCTCACATTGGCATTGAAAAGGTTTTGCGAGGACTATCTCAACACAGTTTTCCATGGCTCTTAATCCACCACTCATACCGGGTCAAGGCCTTCCCCTGCCTGTTCACGGAGAACTTTTCATCCTGCAAAGAAGGTGTTTCCCTCTCTCATGAGTCTAAAGGTACTGACAGACTGTGTTACAGCGAAGTTCGATTCGAAGCAGAAATCCTTGGTCAGGTCAGTATTCTAAGAAGTTGTTCCCTCAATCATCCTCTCTATCCTACTTCATCTCCTCTTTTCCTTTCTCGCTTCCAATGTTACCTTCCACTTGTCGTCCTACCTTGGGGACATAGTGATTTTTTTGCAACAGACCAAGAGGACGTATGATCACAAAGGAAATCTCTATCTTTCAACTCTCAGAATGGTCTTCGTAAAGGATGCGAATGATACAGGTTGTGCAATCGAATGCTTTCTGTCCTCTGAACCTGCAATCCAGCAAACAGAGGCTGGTTCAGTCTGGGCCCAGAACATGCCAACGATTTGATTGTGAGACACGATATTGCTGTTGGCGGCCAGTTTCATCTTGACACGTTTTCTGCGTGTCGCAAGGCTTACGATATTCCTTTGAGTTTGCTTCGCCAAGAACGCTTCAATCAGGTGGAAGCCTGCAGGATTTTCTTTTTGATTCCCTAACGAAGAGATGTTTTCAGCCAATCTTTGGCTGCAACAACATAGAAGCGATCTGCTTGCCCCTGCCAGGCACGGATGGGGAAACACACATCAAGTTGTCTTTCTACTCAGGTCTCTCAGAACCTCTCTGGAGGCAAAACATTGTTGACTCTTGTTGTGTAGGAGGAGTAGGAACGTTCCTGCCTCTGTTTTTTGACTTGCTAAATCGTAACCGGTGAGCAAATGAGCCCTGATCTTGTTGTATATGACCTTATTTCGATCAACCAGGCATCCCTCCGGAACCATGGACGAGAACTTTCGCACGGCTGTGAGTTCGACGTTTTGAGGTTTGTCAGTGTCGCGTCCTTAGATTGCTGTTCAGGTGTCTTCGGGTCAATTCATGAGAGCTGCATACATTGATCCCAACGATCCTTCGATGATCTTCGTATCATCACAGCCTGCTACCCCACAGGCAAGAATGTCTAGAGCCCGGGATCGAACCCTACCTTCCCTTCCTGCTTTGCGCCCTCATAAATCCCAACTCTCTCTCCCACTTTGCAGATACATTCCTGTTGCTGATGATATCGCAGAGCAACTCTCTGAGCAGAGACGATTACTACAGACTTGGTCCTCAGGCTGCTGTCGCATCGCCCACCGTCCAGCCTGCCCCGGAGCCCAGAGCACCCGTCATCATTCCAACTGTGATACAATCTCTTGTTCTTCTCCTTCCCTCTCACTGTCCTGTCACCCAGGCTACCCCGATCCATGAGGAGCGACCTGCTCCGAGCAGCTCTTCCTCCCCGTCAGTTCCTGATGGTGAGAAGCGAGCATCGCTCTGTGCTGGCTGAGGCTGAAGTGGGTGCAGGGTGGACTGTCGTGTCGCCTTCCAAGTAGGACGGAGAGAAAAGGGACATCGTACTTGTACATATAGGAAGAACCCTTAAAGGTTCGATTGAAATTTCAATAGATCCGAGATTGGAGGATCAGAGGACAATAGTGTGGGGAGAGATGGATTGGAGCAGGGCGGTTGTGGGGACGAAAAGCTTTCCTTCCTTCCTAGAAACTAGCAAGAATGGGAAAGTCAGGCTATCCATATCTTACGATGAAGGGAATTTAGTGGAATATCATTCACAATTTCTGGAGGTCAGTGATGCCTTCGCAAGAAATGATTCAAGATCGACCCCTCTTCTTTGCCTGACATCCTCCTCTCCTCGCGCATCTCAGATCAAGTGGCAACCGCCTCTTGTCCTGTTTTGTCTCCTGCAAGTTTTACCCAGTCCTCTTATCTACGATGAATTCTCCTGAGACATCTTCAGTCGTCCTAATCCTCCACTTATTTCATCCTCCCCACTGCCCTCCCCTACACCCCCCTCCATTCCAACTCCTGAGCTTCACTGTCAGCTGGACTCAGTTTTGAACAAATACAGCTTTATCGATTGTACGGGTGATTGCGAGCACCGAAGTCACGTCTCATCTCCATCTTTCCTCCCATGTCTGCTGTTGAGCTTCCACTCAACCCCATGCCCTGTGCCTTCTTGTCGCCAGTTCCTTTCGAGCCACGAGGACGAGGAGGAGGAGGAGGGATGTTGGTCAGTGGCAGAGGCTTCGGACCAGGAGGATACGGCACCATGTTGTTCGGTTGCGAGTTCATACCATTGGTTCTCACAG
>NW_005434615.1:209114-230047 GCF_000315625.1 Guillardia theta CCMP2712
ACCTCCTTGACCTGGTCCCATCATACCCCCTGGAGCTGGTCCAATCATACCCCCTTGACCTGGTCCCATCATACCCCCGGGAGCTGGTCCAATCATCCCCGGCTGCCCCACCATCCCCATGTTCGATGCCATTCCATCTGATTCAGCTCCCATCATGCCATTGGCTGGCATGCTATAGTGCATGCTCATACCATCCTGTCCGTGTGCACTATATCCGGAGTTCAAGACGGAGCCATTCAAAGCGGGATACCCCGCCTCATGATGAATAGATGCCGGGGAATGGCCATCGTAAGCATGGATTGCCGCATTGGGGTTGACCATGTGTCCGGAGGGATCTGTAGGGGGATAAGGCATGCTTGCATTCGCAGGTGTAGCTACAGAGGTCGTTGCCTGCGAAGAAGGTTGTCATTTCTCGAGAACCCCTTCAACATCAACAATACCGTTGTGGTTTGAGTTTTCTTCTCGGCTGCCCACGTGCACTTGAGTGGTCTTGTAAGACCAGGAGGTTTTGTCCCATTCAATGCAGCAATAGCTGCAGCCGCCTGATAATTCAAACATCATATGACCTCCTGCCAACGATCTTATCTACCGCTTTGTGCGTAGTATACGTCACGAAGGCGAAGTTCTTGCCAGGCACCCGCACGTTGTCAATCTCTCCGTGCTTCGCAAAAGCCTTTTTGAGAGCTTCTTCACTCTCAGTGCCCACAAGATTTCCCACATGTACTGTCGTGTTCGACTCTGAAGCCTGTCAGCAAGTAGTCAACACTGACACAAATCCATCACAACACGCCAGCTGTCTCACCTGCTTCGCCACAGTCTGAGCGTCAGTGGACGGAGGAGGATCGGGTGGTCTGTTTGCTGCTGCATTCACATCTGTATGCCTTGTAGTACGAGCCAGGCTGACCCGCAAGGGCCTCCCCATCAACCGACCGCCATCCATGGCAGCAACAGCGGCGTTTGCATCCTCCTGTACCGGCACTTCTATCAAACCTTTGCAATAGCAAACCAAATTCGGTCACCTGCGTCCGGATGGTCACAAATCCATACCCCAGACACTTGCCATCGTCTCCCCGGATGATCCTGGAATCCGAGCAATTGAAGTGTGCGAACGATTCGAAGAGCATGTATTCGTCGATGATGTCTCCTATGTTCCCAACGAAGACTGTGATGTGATTGCTTGTATCCTCCTTCGGTCCTGCTTGTTGCAAGTGCCAGGAGACGTTTAACGGAGAACCCAAAACTTCCCGACCATTCAAGGAGGCCAGTGCTACACTGCAGACCGAATCGAATTAAAGGAAACACTTTCAACAATGAAAGAGAAAGCAAGACAAAAAATTACTGCACCTTGCACTTGAGAAGTCTGCAAAGTCGCAGTAACCATGAATTCCGTTTGCATCTGGAATGATTCTGCATGACGTCAACTGGCCGAAGGCTCCAAAGATGCTGCTTAGAAGCGTTTCATCCACGAGCGGACTGGAGTACGAGAAGTCAGAATTGAATATCAAACCCTCTAAAATTCTCATTCAAAACGTAGCTAATCGTAGTGCAAAACTTGCGTCATGGATTCCTCTAAAAATCTGCTCCTGCACTTGCTCCTGCCCCTGCTCACGCTCGTGCTCTTGCTCCAACATTTCTGACTGTCCTGCTTCTTGTCATCATCCTCGTTCTCTTCCTCTTCCTCTTCCTATTTCATCTCATCGTCCTCGTTCTTGTCCTCCTTGTCCTTGTCCTCTCACCTCAGCCCCGTCACATGCAGGCAGCGATTCTCAGCACTCGCCATTTCTGCCGCTCGCAGGCTCCCGCCACCCTCCCTGATTCCAAATAAATGGGTCAAACATTGGGCTAAATCTTGAAAATTTCAAATGAATTGAATAGATGTTTGTAATGTTGAAACACCCGTCCTTGGCACCTAGAATTGACCCGTGCCATTCCCTTTGTAGAACTTGGCTAGAAGATTCGCCGGATGGTACCCGCTTCCCCGCTCATACAGCGTTCGGATCCCGGCGGACCAGCCGGCGGACGGGCCCGGCCACCCAGCACTGAGAGAGTTGGTGATAGTATCTCCGAGGATACATGTGAACAGATAGTGAAATGAGCGTGCCAGGTTCCGATCCTCAGGATTTTTTACTCAAAGTTTTAAGTCCTCAGGGATCGGTATGCAGGGGAGGTATAGAGGAGGAGAGGGGAGAGAGGAGGAGATGGGAAAGAGGAAGAGAGGGGCAAGAGGAGGAGAGGGGCAAGAGGAGGAGAGGGTAGAGAGCTCCATGGATGGACATGGGTGTGAAGTAAATCTAAGATCCGATTCTCTTGTTTTTCAAGCAGAACAATTTGCAGAATGAATTTGCTTGGGGAAGTGAGTGTTGAGAGAGAGAAAGTGCATGGAGGGCTATTGATTAGATTGTTGAATGATATTCTGGAGTTTTGAATCTTTGCTAAAACAAGTTTTTCCTTAGTCTTGCCTTGATCGTGGGTTTGTTTATCTGATGTCTTCTTTTCTCAATCCTTGTTGGTTGCTTTATTCTTGCAGATGTTTTATTGACAGATGTTTGTTGTCTATGTTCCTGTTGTATGATTCGAAGGTATCTCTCAAATCTAAGCATTCTATTGTACTTTACTTTAGGTTCAATTTATGGAATAGCGCGACACTCACTTCATTTTTCCAGGGTATTCCATTGAGCCCTCAACAACTATCTGTCTTCCACAAAGCATGGCATAATGCAACTCGTCTTGAAAGGCTAAGAATTGAAACAACACTATCTTGGAATGACAAGCAACATCTTACTCAACATCATTGGCATGCTGTCGCTTTCCTGCAGGCCCTGTGGGAGCTTTCTGAGCCCTCACTATTTTGCCCGGTCGTTCCTCAAGGGCTCTTGCAAGCAGCAACGAACAAGCTTGCAGCTTCTCTCGAGATTTCCGCGCATTGGCTACTCACAACCCTGGGTCAGAGCGTTTCGCTCCTCCACCTCCACATTGCACTCTCTTCAGTGCCTCGGGGAGCAGAACGTGGGCCCTGACCTGCCCGTTTGCCTCATCAGGTGTGTTGAAGGAGAGCCGCACCTGACGGGAAAGCTGAGCATTGCTGGGAAGGAGAAAGTGTTCCACCGGCTACAGGACGATGCTTTGGAAACGACCGTTCAACGTCTCGAGAGGATAGCAAAGGAGGAGCGGAAAAAGGTTCTTGCGCAAGGGTTCAAGAAGCCAAAGAAAGTCAAGGGGAAAGGAAAGGGCAGGAAACGACAGATGGAATCGACCGTCGAAGAGCCTGAGGGAGCCAACACGGAACACCTTCCTCCACCAGTGCTCGAGGACATCGATGTCTGGGTCGAGGATTCCCGGGGACATCGCGTCTCTGAAGACACGATGAACAAGCTCGCACTGCAAGACCAGTACCTGTTGCATGTGGGTGATGAGACGTTCAGAATGATCAAGAATGTCCCCGAGGTGAATGCTCTGGCCGTGGAGGGGAAGCCCATGGTTGGTTTCCAGCTGTGCACTGACTCGCAGCTGCTGTTTGCTTCGGAGCATGCTTCCAGGTGGGAATGGTACCGGCTGGAGGTGAACGAAGATGCCCCGGACGAGGAAGGAGGAGAGGGAGAAGATGTCGAAGGGAAGATCGATTCGAAAGTGCTCATCTCAACATCGCAGCATTACACGCCGACGGGAGAGGATGTGGGAAAGCGGCTGATGGTGCGATTGACTCCTGGGCGTGTAGACGAGGCAAGCGGGGCCTTGGTGCAGGGAGATGCCGAGACTTTTACGATGAATCGTGCAGTCCATCAGGGCCCGGACATGAGCGTTCATGAGAAACGATGGCAGCACTGCAGGGAGTTTGACTTGAAGAAGCCTTCGAAGCTCCGGATCGTCTCTTACAACATCCTTGCGGATAACTATGCCAACACTCCGTTCGCTGTTGAGAACCTGTACCGTTACTGTGACCAGGAGTACCTCCAGATCGACTATCGAAAGCAAGTCTTCATGTGGGAAATTCTGCAATACAACGCAGAGATCGTTTGTCTGCAAGAAGTCTGTGCAGATCTGTACGACAAGTACATCGAGCCGATGATGAGGGCAGCTGGCTACACCGGCATCTACACCAACAAGATCACCTCCTCGAGGATTGGCTGCGCCACATTCTTCAAGTCCGACAGGTTCTCCATGCGAGGATTCCCCATCATCGCCGATCTCACATCTGAGTGGGAGCGGGACGAGGTGCTCAGGTCTTTGTGCTCGGGGTCGTCAGAGTCGGCTCAGAACCTTCATCGCGCTCTTGTCCGCTCGACGACTGTAGCGCAGATCATCACCCTGGAGGCCAAGGTGGACCAGGACACGGAGCAGGGAAGGAGGAGCAGACCGGTTGTGGTGTCCAATACTCATCTCTTTGGGAACCCCGACGCTCCCCACGTCCGACTCGTACAGATGGCGTCGTTGCAGAACATGCTCAAGAGCCATTGTGAGAAGTTGGGAGGGGCCAACTGGAGGTCGATTCCTATGGTCCTCTGCGGAGACTTCAATGCTCCCCCGCAGGAGTTCTTGCACAACTTCCTCACCCTGGGTCTGGTGGACAGAGGTCATGATGATTGGGGCAAGGGAATGATCTTCAAGTCCCTTGACAGCAGGAAGGAGCGGGAGGCGAACTGGTTTGCAAGAAAGACGATGAGCACGGAAGATTACTTGAGGGAGACTATTTTGATGTCGCAGCCAGAGGTCTGTGCTGAGCTAGAGCAGCCCTTCGTTTGGCGACAAGCGTGCAAGGACGTGCCAGCAACGTTCTGCACATCCTTTGCAACTCAAATAGTGGACTACATTTACATCGCAGGAGATGGTCTAGATGTAAGTCTCTTCTTTTCCCTCCTGATCATCGTGCTCGTGCTCGTGCTCGTGCTCCACCTTTATCACCACCGCTCTTTCTCATCCTGCTCCTCGCTTCCCTTCCTCTGCCCTCACTTTCGCCTTCTTCTCCCCTCCTTCCAGTGGGCCTTACGTTTCTGAAGGTGGACTCTTCCTTGGGGAGCGTGCCTGCCTTCACCGAGGAGGAGCTGAAAGCGGACACCGGGCTGCCGTCCGCCTGCTTCCCATCGGACCACATCGCCCTGGTGGAAAACCTGTACTGGGAGGAGTCTTAGATGAGACGAAGAGTTTCAAATCCGTTTCATTCTCGAAGCACAAGATCACGATGATGCACGCAAAGGCGTAAAGAATATTCGACCTCTCACCCACATTCCATCCACAAACCCTCCCTGTACCTTCATGAAAAGTTTCAAAGACTTTTGACCCCTCAGTTACTTTTTCTTGGATGCATTCCTTCCTTCTTCTCCTCCCCCCTTCTAGCTCCTTTGTTTCCTCTCCCCTCCTCTCACTCCTCTTTCTTCTTCTCCTCCTTGTCTTGATCCGTCGCAGGTACCACGTATAGCGGGTAAAGATAGAAAACCATAGCGGCCAGCAAGCTGTAAACGGCCACAACCACCACAACAGGAGAGAAGGGGTGGTAAGCATACAGCGCTCCTCCTATCGACGGCCCAATCACACCCGCCAGCTTCTCAGCCGTATCGAGCACGCCCATCAAGCCGCCTACGTTGTTGGACGAGCTGATCCTCGTCACAGTTGCCGAGATGCTGGTGTTGACGATCCCCAGTGCCACGACCGTCAAGGAGAGCGCGCCATAGAGAACAGCAGGGTTGTGAGTCTGCGCAGTCACGTACCTGCCACCTCCTAGTAGCAGCACGCAGAAGACGACGAGCTTGGTCTGGTCCTTGTCGAACCGATTGATGATGGTCCGCGACAGCAGCTGCGAGATCGCGTACATGGCCCCGATGAAAGCGAAGTAGTTAGAGTAGTCCTTGGGCTGGAAGTGAAACCTCTCCTTCAGCAGCGTCGTCAACAGGGTGAAGAAGATGTGGAACCCCATCGAGAGCCCAAAGCGAAGGAACAGGATCACCCGAGCGCATGCTGGCGCGGCAAAGGCGAGCACAAACACCTCCTTCACCGAGTCGTACACGGTGAAGAAGACAGACTCCCAAGGCGTCTTCTTGCCTGTCTCTGCACACGGCGAGCGCGAGGCCTTGGACGGCAACTGGAAGGCAGCGAAGAACGCGATCAGGTTGAGTACCGTAGCTGCCGCCGCTGCTTGCATGTGCGTATGCACGAAGGGATGAACGATCGGCCCAACCATGAACCCGAAGCCTGCTGCGAGGCCCAGCTTCCCCAGCACACCAGCTCGCTCCCCAGGAGGTACAAGATCAGCAACGACAGCCTTGGCGATGGTAAAGTTATGAGCAAGAAGAGCCGCGGGGATCAGCGACAGCCACAGTTCGAACAAGGAGGAAGCAAAGGCAAGAATCATCATACTCACTGCGCTGGCCAGTGCGCCAAGAGCAAGGGCGAATCTCCTTCCTAGGTGATCAGAGAGAGCTCCTACAAGTGGAGAACCAAAGAGTCCTAGGGCCGATGACGCGGACGTCATGCTTCCCACACACAAGGCACCGCAGTCCAACTTGGCTCTCAGAGTTTGTTGGTATGGGTTCATGATGGTAAAGCCAGCCATGGGCGCGATGGTGAGAACGATGACCACCATCTCCCATTTCTTCGGCGTCAGATCCCTCAGCCATGAGATGATCGAGCTCCTGCTCACTGTTGGCTTTACCGGTTTCTGCTCACTGCGTTCATCCGATTCGGTGCAAGTTTGTGTTCCCATCTTTTCTGTGACAATCAGAAGCGCAGTTGTCCCACAGGCGTGCAGCTTCAGAAAGACTGAGGGTGATCAGCTGCTCACACGACGTTTCACACTTCTGTCTCCTTCTTCAGCCTCGAGTGCAACTCAGTTCAAGAGCTTCGTACAAAGACTATCTTAGTCTTCGAACTTCCCCTGAATGAGACTGATAACTTTCTGTCTCCTGAAACCACTTCTTCAACTTCCTCTCCGTTTGTTCTCAAGTTCTGATCTCAGTCTTCTCTTCTCTCTCTCTCTCCTGTCTCATCCCCTTGCTCTCTGTCCATGGCCCGCCATCGCGTTAAACCTAGTGGAGTCTCCACCACCTACCCTTTATATGGTACCCATGTACCCCATTCACAATCTACACCCCTTTAGTGCAGTAGCCACCTTCATAACCCATAATTTTCCCATGTAAATCACTACTTAAATATGGTAGGGTCATATACCCCATGGGGCGATTTTTTTTGTTTTACCACCCCACCCCCAAGATATTCTGTCCCCACCCCTGAAAGGTGCCACCCCTCCATTGCAAGCGCCGGGTGGTACCAAGGAACATTATCGTAATTTACCACAACATTTCGTAATTACTACTTATTTATTTGAAATTCTGAGAATATTTTCAATTTGAAAATAATTGGACATTTTTGGATATTTTACTGCAGAAAGTTTCAAATATATGCATACAATCTTGAAGTTTTTCACAAAACCACCGAAAAATGATACAAAGTGGAATCCTTGCATACCAGCTAGCTCAAAAAGGTTTTATCTGTTATGGAATTTTATTATTATTTGAAGTACAAATTAACAATTTATAATATTGTTACTTTTATGAAAATATTATCACTTATAGTTATTCTAAATCAAAATTTGTACATTGAGCAGAAATAAACCGGTACATAATCACACAGCTATAAACAATCGTACAGATTCATTTTAAACCTCCTCGCCGCTGCATAGGGGTCGTCCTCCGCCCCTTCCGCCGCACTCCTCCTCCGCTTCCCTCCGCCTCTGCCTCTCGTCCCTCCTTTCATATCCCAGCAGCCAGCTCCATCTATCTCATCTCCTTAGCTGTTGAGAATGTCTGGCCTTCTCAGGAGCGCGGCACAGCGGACTCTGCGGAAGGTGCTGCCCACTGTTTCTCGCCTGGGATCTTCAGGTGTGTACGGGTCTACCTCGGTCGTGAACAGAAGACTGTCTCCTGCTCTGCCTTCAACCAGCAGGTTTGTCACAACCTCCTCCTTCTATATCGAACCTCCTGAGGAGATGCTGTTTCCTGATGAAGACATGGAGAAAGGCATTTGGTACGATCTGAACTGGTCTCTCAATCGTTCATCAATCACTCCCACCGGACGATCATTTCGAAACCTCAAGTTGAAAGATCTTGAAGCCAAAGGAGGCATGTCTAAACTGTATGATCCTGCAGTGCTGCCCTTCACGCAGCAGCTTGAAAATGACATCTTCAGTTACCTGTCGAACTCAGAGGTCTTGTATGTGCAGGATTGTGCTCTTGGCGCCCTTTCGACCAATGAAATCCCGGTTCGCATTATCACTGACAGCCCTGCTGCCGCTGCCATGTTTGCAAAGTTGTGCTGTCCCACCCGCAAGATCAAATTGAGCGATTACAGGGAGGATGTAACTGTATACTTGGCATCAGAAACCAACCTGGGTCCTTTCCTCTCCGTAGACAAGCCAAACAGAAAGATCCTGATGGGTGGGACAATTAAGGCCAATGAGCTTGTCAAGAAGATGGCAAGATCTTCGGTGAACGCCTTCCTCGCTCGCAACATCCTTCCTCTCTGGGGCTCAATGGAAAACAACACACTCTACATGGCACATCCAGGTCCGCACGTTGGCGGCTTTTCTGGATTCTCTTTTAGTTCTTCTGGTTTCTGTCGCCTGCTCAATGCTGAGGTCCAGACCGATGGCTCAATTGTACCCATGCCCAAGCAGCCCAACGCCATGTCTTTGCCTAAGTCTATCGTCATGTTCGCTCATGATGATACTGGCGCGATTCCCGCAGCCACCAAGTTGACGCCAGACCAGGTGAGCCGACGTATTAGATAGAAGCATGGGTACATAGATAAGGGTCAAGTGATCTGTTTTGTGTGCTGGTTCTCGATGTCCAGCATTGTGGATAGTGTTGATGATAATTCCCTGAAATCCTTTTTCCTTTAGGCGGGCTTCTACTATATCACAGCATGTGCTCCAAGGAGTCTCTCTCAGTATGTCGAAGCTGCTTCCCTCATGATGGAGTTCGCCAAAGTGTGCGATGTCTACATGGTTAACAGCGGGGCTTTTGTGAACGAGGATGATATCGAGACCACGGCTCGAGCCATCGTCGGCAAGACAGGGGGCTCCGCAGATGCTCTTGGATTGAAACCTATCCCTGTCACCTGCAAGACAAAGTCGCCCTCGAGCGAGCAAGTAGATACAGTTAGCATTGCTCTTAACCATATGGTATGTGCAGCGACAACACTCAGATTTCATGTTTAACAAAATATTTGCAGGCGGGAGAGCGAACAACGGTGGAAGAGATTCTCAAAGCTGGACCACCGAAAAGTAAAGAAAGGCTGCAGATTATTTCCTTTTCTTCCTTATTCCATTTCTGTTGGTTTTTATTTGATGCGATACGAACGTGGTGCGATCACATTAAAAGATTGAGAGTGCGGCTTTCTGTTCAGGCTCAGGTCTCAACACATGACATACCAGGTGCAAGGCTATTCATCTCACTAACTCATCGCAACTGTCTCCTTCGCCGCCGTCGAGGATCACTGTAGTGTAATAGGTTGATCGTAACCGCGGTTTCAGTTTATTTGTCCGAACGGTCAAGCTTCACCCGACTCCGAGCCTCAGCCGGCACAAATAAATTGACTTAGCTAATCTGATTTGTCAAAGAAAACTGTCAATAAGATGAGTGAAAGCGACAGGAAAACATGGCACGGTCAGCGAAGAGGGGGAGAGAGCTGAGATAGCATCGATAAGGACCTCTTATCTTGATCGTCAACAGCAAGACCTCTAGCAAGCGCTGCTACTTGAGATGGCTCAGTCTAGGAATGCTTGGCTCTTGCGCTTCATTCTCTATCTTGTCATCGCTTGGACCTCAAGTGCACAAAATGCAAACTGCAGCTCTCGTACCTACTGCCTTCAATGCATTTCTGATGGACTTTGTGGATGGTAACAAGACACTCATGCTCCCGCCCCTCCTGCACCTTTCCTTCAGGCTTCCCGTTTCCGATTCAAAGATCTGATAGTGCTACAAGTCAGTTACGCTCACTTGTCCAGGTGTGGGATTCAAAACAACTGTATGGACATCAATGCAGTCAACTGTCGGACGGGAATCGGCTGCACATGTTCAAATTGGTACTATGAAGCTGTAGATCCAAATTATCTAGGTAAGTTTGGGTCATTTCCTTCAGCCTTGCTCGTCTTCTGCCTCTCATACTGTGCCTGCAGAGCCCTCCTGGTTTGCTCAATCATGGCGAGGAGGTGTGCGCCGTACCCCCACTGTCTGTTGTGCGCAGCTTCAGACATGTCAGCTCTGCAAGCTGAACAAATGCAGGCAAGTGTTGAGGCGATGGCGTAAGGCTTCTGACTGACTTATCCCGAAGTTTCTGCAACAAATGCAGCGACGGCTCTTGCTCCCTTCCCCAGTATACAGACGCACAAGCGTGTAAGGCGAACGGCGGAGCATGGAGTGGCGTCTGCTCAGATTGTCCTACACTTAATGGCTGCTCGGTTCCTGAGGGACAGTCTGATTGTGGACCTCCACCAGTGAAGTAAACTGATGGAAGAAACGTGTGAATTGAGAGAAGGAGAAGAAGAGGTGGAGGAGAAAAGGAAGAGGAGAAGGAGAAAGGTGTTGGCGGTGATACAGACGGAGAAGAAGGTGAAAAACTTTTTTATGTTCTGTACACAATCGATCGAAAACGACGGAAAATCAAAAAATATCCTTGGCTCCCCACCACAGCCACTCAACAATCAGATCTCAGCCTGCTGGAACTATCAAAGGATCTTCTGCTGCTCCAGCTTCAGCTCCCTCCCCCTTCTTCCTGACCTGCTAGAAGCTGCGGTAGTGAGCCCTCACTGCGAAGCCTAGCCCATACGAGACTGTCACACCCTCCGAGTTGGAGTCGCAGGGCGTCTGCTGGCCGGGCGAGCAGGGAAGAGCTGCCTTGATGGCGTCCCCGTCTGCCTTAGACACGAGGAAGGAGTGGAGCCCCACGTTCCTCCGCGTCCCATCGTCAGTCATGATGAAGTAATCGTTGGTATCGTTGACGATTATCATCGCCAGAGCCCCCGCTTGCTCTGCATGGATCGCCTGCAAACCTTGTCAGCGAGCTAGAGGCCAGCTGGACTTTCTCACCTTCTGTAGGAAGCTGCACTGACCGCGATCGACGAGCGCGATCTTGTTCCGCACGGAGACTCGTCCTACGAGGCACTGGCAGGCATCACCGGCGTACTGGACTTCTGCAGTGGTCCTTCCTGTTGGGAGAACTACGGCACCGAACCATGCAGGAGCGAAGTGGAGGGCCTTCCTGAATGGGGAAGAAACTTGCAGCAGACCTATCGTTGGGCTGGCAGTGTTGACCAGTGCGAGGGAGCTGAGAAGGGAGAAAAGGAGGAGCAGGTTCATAGCTTACAGCATCTCTGGTGAATGAAATCACGTTAGAGGAACGACATTGTGATAATGTAGCAAGAAGTGCACAGTCACTTCACGAGGGACAACAGCATGCAGAGCGTTCACCTACTATACTGAATGTACCAAAGTTTCTCATGCCCATGCCTCAGGCAGCCATGTGCCTCCTCCACTTTCTCTACCCCGTCTCAGTCCTTGTGACCATTTTTTTTATTCCCTTTCCTGTAGCTCTCGCTACATGCTCGCACTCTCCTCAGACTCGCCCGACCCTCTTCGATCCTTCCCATCGATCCAAACGCAATCAAATCGCATACACTGTCAAATCTAATATCCTTTCTCTGTCCCCTCACAGTCCTCGACCTGTTCCCAGCTCCTCGTGTCTCGTCATCTCAGCATAAAGCTGCTGCATTAAGCTTCACATCGCACTCTCTCCTCTCTTGTTCGAGCGTTCGTCCCTTAGGTCGGCTTCCCACCGTCCCCATTATCCACTTTCATTTCCAGCCTCATCAGGAACACCCACCCTACCAAAATCGCCTATTCACCACCCGTGGTCACGTCAGGAACGGTGCGACTGCTGCCGTAAGAGATCCTTTTAAAAGTGCGGGAGGAGAGGGAAGGGGAGAAGGGGAGAGAATGAAGAGAGAAGCATAATAGGCGATATGACAGATCGACGCAAACAAGAACAAGGGGCAACCACGGAATCAAAACTGTTTCCTCTTCATTGAAGGAGCTGCAGCTTCCTGGAGTGAGTTCACACAATGCAGAGGTGAGATGCTCAGATGAGGGAGGAAGAATGGGTCGTGATGGCCCATCTGCTATCCTTTTCGACATTGTAACTACGAGTTCACTTGTCATATTTAAATTAAACCATTATGAAAACACTACCTGCTTCTTGGTATTCGAGGATTTTCATCACTCCGAAAGCTCTCTTTGCAATGAGATCTACATCACCAACTTCCCTCACCGTCTCTATCAATAGTAGTCGCTGAGTCCCCCATAGTGACATTCCCAGGTCCGGACGTTCATCTCCTCCATGGTCCATCCAGTCTCAGGCCATGACCGCTGAAATCCGATGGCTGTTCCCGTGTGCCAATGCGTGGGCGAGCGAGCTCCGTTGGGAGGAAACCTTGTGAACTTGCTCGTTACATCCTGATTGTTCAAATCCATGTCCATGCATTCATTTGCATGGATCGGCTTCGGAGCTCCATCTTGTTCCATCATGCAGCTGTCCGTGGAGTTGGTGATAGCTGCACCCACCACCTGCTGTCCGACCGCGTGGCAGGTTCTTTGATGGTACTGCAGCAGCGCCATGTCGATTCCCTGTTGTGCAGGAGCGACATTCTCAACTCCAGACAGCCCAGTGTTGAAGAGGATTCCATTGCAGTGCTTCTTAGCTGGAGAGAACTCACAAGTCTCAATGCTGGGGCAATTAATTCAGCTCTAAGATAGGTAATGGATACAAAAGACTTACGATGAAGCATCGCGTTTGCATGGGAAACAACGAGGCTGGAGAGGGCTTGGCATCTTCGCAGGAACAGTTCGATGAGCACTGTACAGTCGAAAACGAGGAAGGAGTAGCGCCAAGTTATGCGCTTCTCGCTTATTCCATTTTCAGCAACACAACAAAGTTTTCCTTTCTCCACAAATATTACACTTGACTTGAACCCGTAGACAGTGCTGCCGTATTGGAAGCACAGTTTCCTGTAAAGAAATAACCGTCAACTATGGCGACGTGACATGCTGCCCTTTGTTGTACATTGACGGACAAAAGGAAGCATATTTCAACATCAACTATGATAGAAACTCAATAATTCAACTGAAATGAAGTATGCAGAAAGAATGATTTGAAAGTTCTGACGACAATGGTGCAGGAAATCGCACTGATTGGCGCCAAAGCAAGGAAATTGAAACGGCATAAGCATGACGAACAGCAACAAGGAACATCCAAGGCGGAGAGAACTTATTTTGCCACCAATACATAAAATGAAGTAAGCGAAATAATTCAATGGTGCAGGCGTACATTCAGAAGCATGTGCACAGGATCCCAAAATTTCTCGTGAACCAGGGGCCGCAATACAGATGCGACAGCAAAAGCGGAATGCGATCAATACTATACAACAGCTAAAGAAGCAGAGACCTACAAGAGACAATGGATGACATGTTTGACCAGGTTGAGAGTTATATAACTTCAGGTAAAAGATAGGAATGCGAGCTTCTACATGCGTATGCCTCAACCAAGAACACCACCATGCTGCAATCCGATATACAGGGTAGGAGTAAGGTAGAAACAAAAACAAAGATCGGATGAGAGGATTTCTCGGGAAAGGTATGGGAAGCAGGAGTCGGAGCAGAGATGCAGCAAGATTCGGAGGAATAAGGGAGTACAACAAGCATGGCACATGACCAGAGACAATACCACGAGAATGTGGGGAATACAGCGGAGATGGAGAAGAATGTATGTTTGAATGAACATGAAGAACATAATATAGATCAGGAGCGCCCTGTGAGGAAGGAGGAGCAGGACGAGCAGGAGGAGCATTAACGGAGAACGAGTAAGGCGGAAGCGAAGGCAGCATTAACGACAAAAAGGCGGCAAGTAGAGTTGAGGGAAAGTGGGGATGCTGGTGGGGTTATACCAAATATAGGGTAGGGGTTCCTGCAAGACACCTGCACATGCGGTAATGTCAAAAGGGGTGGGTGTATATTCTACTCTGGGATAAAGTAATATGATAACAACCGGTATCAACAAGGAAAATTGATGGTAGGGGTAAATTATATTAAAGATTTGGAAGGGTGGTCAGGTATGTCTGGTGGATATTGTCAGGGTGGGTACAGGAATGGGGTAGGGTGAAATGTTATCAAGCCACAGACCAGGGTGGGTGGGTGTGATCCTAAAGAGTGGCTGACATTGTGGGGGTTGAGCAGTGAAATGGAAAGCGGGGGTACTAAAAAAGAGGTCAGGTGGGTCATAGAAGGGGGTAGTAAAGAACAGGATTTTTGACTAGAAAGGAGGGGTAGTAGAAGGTAAGAAATCGGGTGATAGATGCAACCCCTCCGTATTTGGGGGTGGGGTGGGAATGGGGGTCCCCCATGTGGAGAGCCTCCGGTAGGCGGATTCATGTATTATGTCTCAAAGTCCGGGGTAGGGGTGATTTTGCAACCCAGGCGTAAGGGGTGGGGTCAACCAGGGTAGGTGATTTTCCACCAGTGATAGTGGAGGAGTAAGGGGTACGAAGGAAAACCATTGCTTTATCCGCAAGGGTAGGGTAGATGAGCAAGGGGTACTTGACCTATCCTTCTGTCTAAAATTAGTCAACACTACGGATGTACTAAATTTAAAACTCTATTTTAACATATATTGGGTTTTTAATCCCTCATACCGCCCGTCCGGAAACTTTGCAGAAAAATGGCGGGAAGGAAGGCCCTGGCAACGAGTCGGAGTGATGTGAACGAAGATGTTGACATGGAGGGATTGAGCGTTGAGCATTGAGAAGACGAGAAAGGAGCGAATGCGGCTAGTGATCGCATTAGATCTCCTCGGGATGTAGAAGATGTCAGTTCTAAACAGCGATTTGAGGATAGTAGGTGTTGGATGAGAAATCATGGCATCAAGATTCCTGCACATGATGAGATAATCTGGCTGTTTCAATTGGTCGAGAAGACTTGAATCCTGATCATAAGCATACAGATGGAAGAAGTCGAAGAGCCCGAAATGTCCGAGTACGAGAAGTTCCGGGCACAAAACCTCCAAAGGAACTTGGAGGTGCTCAAGATGTTAGGTAGGAGGGATGTTTTTTGGAAGGCCAACAGTTTGAGTGCCATGCAGGCATCGAAGCCGAAACTTTCCAGCCTGCTATGAGGTCCCCGGACAAGGACGACAGCTCAGATGGCCTCCAGGGCGGCACGCGAAGGAAGTCTGCGAGGCTAAGAGGCCTGACGGTGGATGGATCCGAGCTCGTCGAGGAGATGCGAGAGTTATCAGAGAGGAAGCGTCAGAAGCAGGAGATGAAAGTCAAGCATTACAAAGAAGCAGAGCAGCTGATTGAAGAATTCGAGATCTCGGATCGCAAACAAAAGAGCCTCTTTCAGCACACCGTGCACAGGGTAAGTTGTCAATGTGGTGTCTTGAAGTCTCATGGGACATTCTTTACATCAGATTCGTACAATGTCAGAAAAGCAGCTCAGGACCAGGATCAAAGTCATAGAAAATGCGAGAGGATCGGTACTTCATCCAGACCCATTCGCGCCTCTCTAATCATTTGTTCGACAGCAAGCACTGCTCAAGATGAAACTTTTTGCCATCGCTCTCAAGTGTGAAGATTACCCAGAGCTCTCGCAGGAGGCGGAAGATTCATACCAGCGCCTAGTCGAGGTCCTAGGAAGGCCTGCTTGGGAAGGCAGTCTGATGTTTGGGACCGAAGAGGATATCGTTGAGCTTAGTTGAATATGTGTGGCAACAGAGAGGTGATATTGATGGTATGCACCGTGCAGCCATCGAAATCTAAAGAACACAAGAATGTATATTAACATATGAACAAAACTTCATGCCAACGCATGCTTCGTCGCCTCTGCTAGGAAGGAATGTATGGCAAGTAAAAGAGGGCAATCGCAATGACAATTTGTATCCAAAGCTCAACGTCATGCGTCGATAGGTTGCAGCAATCCTAAGAGAGACGGTCAACACGAGCCATCTCCTCCAGATCAAACCACCTGATGGCTTGTGGGGATGCTCATGAATGAACTGCTCCATCTGGTATGCCTCGTTACTAGGCATGAGTGGGACGGCGACAATACCTTTGGAACTCCCGCCAGATCCCGTGGGGTTCTTCCTTCTTGACAAGGACAGCGTGAGATGTTGGTTGCAGGTTTCGGTTCCTCACCCAGCGGCGCGAGAGACTTCGCTGCATGTCGGGGGTTCTTCGGCACTTGAGCCCAGGATTCTTGCTTCGGCGGGAGCTGCAAGAAAGGCCTTAGAAGCTGCTGGTAGTGATAGAGAGTAGAGCACCTGCTCCTGCAGCTCTCTAAGCCTCCTCTGCTCAAGCTCCTTGATACCTTCCGGGTTGTTCGGCACCCTGGGCGAGTGCGGGAGAGCTTTTTCGAATTCACGGTCTGATGCCAAGCTCCTTCTGTTGAGGGCGAGGGGGATATGGCTTTCTTCTCGAACACTCTTCAAGATTTCCCTAACCTGAAAGTCAACGGTGAGTCACCGCAGGAACCGACGGTCTGATGTCACCTGCGACTTCTTGGCTGATGTTATCTGTCGCCTCCGACTGAACGCGTCTTGCGGGTTCACCTGGATCATCCAGTTCAAAGGACTTGCATCGTGGTCGGATACGACACCATGTCGCTAGGAGGGTTTCTAGGGCTGATTGGAACGGAGCTATCATAACAAGCGCTCAATGTGCTGTGGTTGACAACACAACAGACCTGTCTCGATGCCGATAGAGAAGTTTCTCAGCCTCCCCCTGCAGATTCCTGCGCTCGGCATCCTCTGACATTTGCTGGAAGACAAGAATCAGGCGGACGGACAACCTCTAGCCCATTGAAAATCACCTGCGCTTTCTGTAGCACGTTACATCGTTTCATCAGCATGTTCAGCCTGTCCTCTTTGTTCTTCTCGACTTCAATTGGCCTTGTTTTGAGCTGCTTCTTGTTGTTTCCGCTGGTGGCCAGAGTTGGCAACGAACTCCTTTGGACGTCAGGGTTGATGTTCTCCTTGAAAACTCCTCCATTTGACACATCCTGACCGTGCTTGAGCTTCTGAAACATCTTCCTGTAATAATCGTCCATCGGGTGCTCCCATTGTGTCTTCTTCTGTGAATCATTATAGAAGTAAGATTGACCGTCTGCTGTGAAAAACTCTTTCCAATTCTCCGGCAATTTCGCCGTCATCGCTTCTACAGCAATCCAGAGGAACTTCTTGTCGTTGATAGGATCCATCCCAAGATATTTCGCGTAATCGTGAACCTCTTTCAATTCTGCGCTGCTAATTTGATCGTTGAAGTCGCTTTCTTTCATCATCTCGATGTCAAACTCGTCATCCTCATCCTCTCCATCCACAGAAGAAGGCGGAGAAGGAGTTGCGCCATCACTATCTTCATCCTTGAGAGCTTGCAGAGCGAGAGAAGTCTTGAACTTCGAAGCCCAAGAACTCACCCCTTTGTGAACAGTCTTCACATCTTTCTTTCTGCCTTCCTTCGCTTCCTTTCTATCTTCCTTTGCTTCGTTTCTGTGTTCCTTTGCTGGTTCAACTGCCGCATTCGCCGGTTCTTCACTCTTCGCACTCTTCGACTTCCTCTTTTTCTTATTCTCGTCGTGAGTCATCAGCGCAAAAATCAGCCGGGCAGGCGATTAGCTCGAGGGCTCCATGGCAAGGCAACAGGCGAGGGCAGATCTAGGGGAAAAGCTTGAGATGCCTTACGGAGAAGATGGAGGAGGAGAAGATAAAGAATCCAGTGCAACAGACAGAATCGGAGAACCCGGAGAGATGCTGGTCGCTCCTAGCGGTGGAGTGAAAATTGCTGGGATGGGCTCGGGAGGTGAGGTGTTTAGCACGGTAGGAGGGGGAGTGAGCTCGACAGGAGGAGGAGGCGGAGGCGATGTATGAAGAATGGTAGGTGAAGGAGTGAGATGGACAATTGGGGGAGAGAGGGAAGGAGGTGTAGTATGGAGGACTGTAGGAGAGGGGGTGAGTTGCACAGGGAGGAGAGGAGGAGGAGACGTGCGAAGTACAGTGGGAGAAGGAGTTAGATCTACAGGAGCAGGAGGAGGAGGAGAAGTGCGTAAGACGGTGGGTGGAGGGGTGAGACACGGAAGGGGGGAAGGGGGGGAAGTACGAAGTACAGTGGGGGGGGGAGTGAGGTAGTCAGAAGTTGAAGGGGATGATGGAAGGACAGCAGGGACAGGAGCACCTATCAAGGAAGGAGAACCCAGCTGAAGAGAGTGGAGAGGGGACGCGAGGGGGTCAGGAGAAGCAACCCTTGTCCTCAGAGGAGGAGTTGTGAAAATGGGAAGATGATTCAGGGGAGACGACGTTGAGGCGAGGGGAGGAGCAGGAGGCGTTGCATGGTCAGGTGTGCGATGATGCAAAGGAGGAGATGCGAGTGGTGTAAGGGGGATGGAGTCGGGGTCGTGAGAATGTGGCGGAGAAATAGGGAAATGCGGAGCTATGGAGGGTGGCGAAGGAGGAGGCGTTCGGTCGTGAGTAGAAATGGTTGAGGTACGATCGTTCGACGGAGCAGGAGCAGGAGAAGGAGCAGGAGAAGGAGCAGGAGCAGGAGCAGGGAAGGGGTGCAGGAGACGAACAGCGATTTGGAGCAGATTCCTAACGGTCTTCTATTGCACACGCAACGGTCGCAACGGGAGCATGGCATGCAGACGGATTGTTGTTGGTATACAGAGGCTGGCAACATGCACAGGTACGGAGAGGAGGAGAGAGGAGGATAGTGGGGGAGAGAGGGAGAGAGGGATGGATGGATGGAGGGAGGGAGGGAGGGAGGGAAGGAGAGAGATAGAGAAGGTGAGAAAGCAGAAGGGAATTCATGACGAGGCAATAAAGGAAAGGAGATTTAGGAGGGAACGAGAAGCTCGATCTTAGGGGACATGAGGGTGGAGAGGAACTGTCGAGAAGGTAGAATGATAGAAGTGAAGATGGGGAAAAGGGTCAGGGAACGCAAGCGCAGGCAAACGATAGCTGTTGAGAGAGCATGAAAGCTGGCACGTGAGATGAAGCATAGAAAGAGAGCGCACCAGTATGCAACAATGCAGTATTGCTGTTGGTTGTGTTGTTTCGTATTGATGGAAGCTCGCTTTCTCTTGCATGTCCTGCTCTTCCTTGAATGATGTTGGTATGTAAACGGGATACAATCCTGCCTAGTTTTGATGAGTCCCTCTTCGAAGCTGCTAAATGCTGCTGCTATGCATGACTTAGTTTCGCAAGGGACGCGTCATCTGAGCATGCAAAGACTGCCGATTCAGAGCACTGGGGAGGCGCCAATGAAGGGAAGCACAGGTGCTCCAACAAGATCAGAAGTTGAGGGTAGATGAGATGAATCTTGACCCAGGTTGCTACGAATTCCCTTCTGACCTTAAGTCTTCCCTTGTCAAACTCTTGAAGAAGGTCAAGTTCGAGGAGGTGAGATGGCGATGACGATATCTTTCGATGTGTCTGAAAAGCCTCGCACAGAAAAAGGGAGTTTCGAAGTTGTTCCGCAAGCCAAAGGAACCGCTGCAGCCCCTCGACGACCAGGAAGGGGTGGAGGGGGAGGCAGTGAAGGACTACGTGGACGTCAGTTACACTTCAGGTTCCCATGGCGGAGGTGGTTGAGGACTTGGAGTAATAGGAAGACAGTTACAAAACAATCGCGTGGACCTACATGGGACGAGGACGAGGACGAGGACGACTTTGACGACGACGTCGGGCAGACTCCTTCGACCCCCCATGGCATAGGATTCGTCGGGACCCACATCGAGACGATCAAAGAGGTTCTAACAGGCAGCCCAACTTTCTACAGCCAAATATTGCGGTCGCTGCACGAAATCCTGAATCGACTTCCGGTCATGATTGTTTGACGGCGGGGGAGGGGTGCCGCTCAAGGGTTGTGCAGGAGTTCAGTCCGAAGAAGGTGACGTGTTACGGGAGTGGAATAGGAGTCAACGCGTACGCTGTACGTGCCGCCTGGCCCCACTCTAACATTCTGGTGATTTGATTTCTTTTTTTCTGTCTGTCTGTTATCGTGTGTTGATATTGAGGGTTCAGATCCATTGCATCGAACCTTCACATCAGCGAATGGATGTAACTCGCATGCTTGAGACTTGGCGTGTGCTGAGATTTCATCAGATCGGAAAGCATGTGACAGAAGGGTTCCATAATCTCGTTTGGTCAAGTGAGCTGGAAATCGAAAGAAATGTGAGGAAATGAGAGTATGTCTTTGATTTGCTCATGTGCCCGCACAGTCTGCTGTGAGGCAACTTGATCCCTTGCATTCAAAGAGTAGCAAGGACTTCTATGGGGAGCTTGTCTTGGACACCAAAAAATCCACGGAACCGAAGACTGAAGTCCTAGAAACTCTTGAAGAGCAGTCAGACCTTGTTATCGTCGATCTTTCCTCGTTCTCATTGCCATCGGTCCTGATTATCCTTCTACTCTGTTCTGCAAGTCTGAATGCTGACGACTTAGGATGCTCAATGGGACGTGATCCAACGATTGAAGAAAAGGTGATTTTCTCAATGTCTCCCTTCTCAATCAACCTGTCCCTTTAGAACTCGTTCGTCTTCCTTTCCCCTTCCCATCTATCATCATCACCACCACCACCAACACCACCAACACTACCACTACCACTACCACTACCACCACCATCATCATCACCACCACCACCACCACCACCACCACCACCACCACCACAATCATCATCATCATCATCACCACCACCACCACCACCACCACCACCACCACCATCACAAGACTCGGTCTGATGTTGGTCTGCCAGGTGCAAGGGAGTGCTCTTGGTTGTTGATTCGGGTACGCAAGAAAGCTTCATGAGGATAAGTCAGTCTATTCGTGCCGCTTTCTGCTAGGTCATTACG
>NW_005434615.1:230555-312565 GCF_000315625.1 Guillardia theta CCMP2712
CTCCTTCCCCTTCCCTCCTCCTTCTCCTCCTCCTCCTTCTCCTCCTCCTCCTCCTCCTCCTTCTCCTCCTCCTTCTCCTCCTCCTCCTTCTCCTCCTCCTCCTCCTCCTCCTCCTCTCCTGCCTTTCAATCCTGTGATGGAATTGCTGACTTCATTCTCCTTCCAAAGATTGTTGCACCTTGTCCACATGCAAGTAGGTGTTCAGTACTTCAGGCTCAGGAATCAGAGGAGGTGGGACCGTCTTTCTCCTCCTTCACTTTCTCATCCCCGGCACCCCCGGCTCCTCCTCAGCGTCTTCCCTCCTTTCCTCTCCTTCTCCTCCCCTTCTCCTCTCTTGTCTCTTCGTGCTCTCCCGCTGTACCTCTTCCTCCCTGACAATTTTTGCCCATCGTCATTAGAAGCATATCTGGCCCCCAGCATGCACCACTCCACAGAGGATCAACGCTCCTTCCTTCTACCGCACGGTCCACGACACCTTCAACCCTCTCGTCCTCTAACGTGCACTCAGATCAAGTCAAATCTTCGTTTTCGTCCTTATCTTGACTGGAAGTTCTCCTACGTGGCATTCTGCCACAAGTCGATGTCAGCGCCTCTACCTCCCAGCGCTTGCCTTCCCTGACTTCCCTCATCCTAGGATGGAGGGCTTCACTGACAGGGTCAACTGGGGAAGGATCGTTTCAAACCCACAGAAACGCAAGGGGCACGTCATCCTGAGCCTGTGCAATGCAGACGGGGGGGCAGAGAAGCGCATTGGTCAGAGCATGTCCTTGTGTGGAGGGAGGAGACCTAACGTTCAGGCAAGTCGCCAAGTCGCACGGGGAGGAGTATGGATATCGCTGTGCCAGGAAGAGCGAATGGGGAGAGCCTTTCCTCTATGACAAGTAAGTCGTTCATCCTCTCCTCGTCTGCCTGTGCCACAGATCCTGCGCTTTCCCATCTCCCGCTTTCCTTCCATCCTCTAAGACCGACCTCAACGACAATCTGATTCCTGCATCTGACTCCCTTGTCCTCTCTTCGCCCCCATCATCTCTCCCCCCCTCCGTTCCCTTTCTACCTCCCCTTCCACTCTGCCCTCACACTAAGTCCCAGGAAGCCAAAGTCGGCCAAGTCTAAGAAGCGCAAGGGTACGGTTGACGTTGAGGCTGTAGAGGACGACGAGGTGCAAATCTCCGCATGAAAAGAAGACGGCGAGATCACAACTATGTTCACATATCATGGAATAATATCCCCCAGTCCTTCACATCTTTCTTGCTTTGAGTTTCTTGTCGCTAGAGTTGCCCGCACAAGGCGATGCGACAATCTTCCTTCACGTCTCCATCCTTAGATCCGAAACTGATGGTTGTCTGAGTACGAGAAAGAGAAGGAGGGCCAGTTTCACCTCTCAAGAGCTTGGACGATTTCCATTCCTGCAACAACCTAGCAAGAAGTCATCTCAAGGTACAGAGGATGTGTCTTACAACCTTGCCGAAAACAACATGCTTTCCATCCAACCTTCCAAACAGTCACTGATCTTCTGAAAATTTGCTCGCACTACCAATCAGCCTTGCCCAACGTGATGAAAAACTGTGACGAGTTCGTGTTTGGCCCGGTATTGGCCATGGAGAGCAACTGTACAGTCTTGGTGAGTACAGACGAGATCGCCAACGCCTCTTACCCCAGCTTCGCTGTGTTTCAGCTCGAAGTTCTCATCCTCAAACACTTTCCCGTAAATAGACTTCCCGTCTGTTCCATCTCCTCTCACGATATCGCCGCCCTGCTCTGTGTTACCGGTCTGGAGATACCATGAACGTTTTGTGCTGCACCTGCACCATGAATCCTGGTATGATGCGATGGAAGGGGCATCCTTGATAGCTGAATCCTTGCTCGCCCGTACAAAGAGCTCTGAAGTTTTCACTGGTCTTCGGAGTTCTGAGGGGAAATCGTGAGATGATGATCGAATGTCACAAAGACCCACGTACTTGTCGGATAATTCCATCACAATCCTTCCAAGAGGCACTGCATCTATCTCCACATCGAAATAGACGTTCTGTTATCATAGATGTCACTCGCTGGCTGAATTAGTTCAGAGAAACCAACAGGAAGACATTGTCATGGCAACAAGAGATCACACATCTTTGTACCATGCATCCCCTTCTTGGCCTCTTCCAACTTCCCTCCCTACATCCCTCTGTCTCTGCCTCACCGTTTTCGCCATGGCGGGACGTTACTACCCCCACCCCATGAATACCAACTATTGGGACCGGTGCAAGGCACCCCAGCGAGTCCGGCCCGCCGGCCCGCCCGGCCGGCCCAGCCGGGGCTATCATAGGCTGCGGCACCGGGCCCTCATCCCGGGCAGTACTGAGCCGCCGGACGCCGGATACTTGCCGCGCAGTGCCACTCACTTCGGATGCCCGGAGGGCCTGATTTTAAACTCAAACTTTGCCAGCAAAGGAAGCTAGTTAAAGTGCAGTACGACTCAGGACAATCCGAATCAGGAGAGTCGAGGCTATTAGTGCTGGCCTCGGACTCACTGAACTTAAGGAAGCCTACCGGCGTCAGCCACCCCGGTGACCGGTCGCGGCCCCGCCGGACCGTCGGACTCCGCCTCAGGCTGCGACCGTACTATGGTCGTGGGAGCGTTGGGTTAGACCGGCGCATTTGAGTGCAGGTGCCATGACCCTCAGGCTGACCGTGGCTTTTACCCGAGTGGCACTCAGGGCTCAGTACTACAGTACTTTCACTGGTCGCCGGTTTACTGGTCGGTAGTCATTCCGAGCCTGCACCTTCTGGTCAACCAACCGCTGCGGATCACTTTCACAGATCAGGCTCTGTTCAGGTCCGTTAGTCATCTATTGTAGGCCTCAATCCCCTTTGTCAAGATCTACATTTCTCTAAGTTTGCTTCTAAGTAATTATGCCCCTCCCCTTCCCCTGGCGCTACGGACGTCCATTCCCATAGCACCTCACTACTTCACTCCTTACCCTGTGAAGGTCTCGTCTATCTATTGAGAGCCTTATGTTTTACCCCTTACCCTACCCCCCACCTCCTCTCGTCCCCCGTTTTACCGCTGGGTTGCTGGAAGGGTTGGCCTGATGACCATGCGCCTAGGTAGAAAGAGGCTTCCACCACCCTACCCCCTGACTAGCCGCAAACTTAATAGTGGAACCACAAGTGAGGGACCCCCTCATTGAACAATTCTGACCCACCCCAGGATGAACAAGCGCTGTTTAACCCACCCACATTCTCACAATGAAGCGGTGGAATTTATGGGGGTGAGGGTGGACAGAGGTGCAAGGTAAATCGAGGGGTAGGGTACATCAAGTAAAAATCACGTTTAATTTGTGTTTTTGAATCATGTGGTATGGTGGGTGGGGTCATGTCCATGATTGAGGGTGCTCTCCGTGGTAAAATAGACGGGTAGGGTGGTCAAATTTGGTTGGGTGGGGTGCACATTTCGAGCGAAATCTCGTGACACGTGCCGTCATTTTTACCACAAAAACGAAAAGAATATCTTTCGGTTTCAATCTCCTTAAATAATGTTTGTAAAACTGGCTTCTGCTCAAACGCTCAGTTTTACAATACATTATTTTTGAATAGGTACCAAGATCATTAAATATTTTTAAAAATGGGGGCAAAGGTACAATCCTTTACTAGGTACCCTACCCGATTTGTCGAGGGGAAATCTCTTAAAGAAGGTGGGGTCATCACACTAGCCCCCGTGAGGTGCTCCAGCCTTGTAACCCCAATGCCAGAGAGGCTGGGGGGAGCGGCATGTGCGAGTGAAGGAAACGAGGAGGGGAGGGGAGGAGGCGAAGGAGGAGGCAGTGAAGACGAATCGAATCGAAGAGGAGGATGGCTGAGGAAGGGATCTCAGGTTGAAGTAGGGTGATACATAGAGGCTTGAAATGGCACTTGTCGTGACCAGGGTAGGTGACAGAATCCCGCCATCGAAAGCACCAAGAAGAGATCGAAGCCAGGAAGAGGAACAACATAGTTGATGGGGTTGTTGATACTACCGATATAGACAGACAATAATAGTTGGTTTCTGGCATAAGACGAGATACCCTGCAATATTGGGGTTCTTTCTGACATCTTTCCCTCAGTATCTAGAGATTTCTAACGATGCCAAACCCAAACCAAAGAATTGCGCTCAGAGTCTACCGAAACATCTTCCGATTCTGCAAGGTAACGCCGCCTTTGTAAAATCTTCCCCAGTGCATCTTCTGATTCGGCGTTTCCCTTTTAGGCCATTGACGTCAACGCTGTCAACTCACAGCACAAGTTGAAGGCAGAGCTGGAGAAGTTGACGTCGTCAGAGACTGTGATGCCTGTATATCAGAGGCTCTGCGATTTCATCTCGAGGAAAGACATCAAACCCCTGCTGGAGAACAACTCCTGCTCCAAGGCTGCATGCAAGCAGCTGTTCAGGCTTCCTGATTCAGAGCACGACAAGACATGTGAGCTGGGTTGAAAGAGGAGGAAGAGGCTCTGACTTCATGCAAGTCTTTGCGCAGGGCTCTGACCGGGTTGACATGGGATTCGCGGCGCTGAGGTTCCTCGGGGATCGATTTGGGCACGTCGTTGAGCAGCAGAGGGATGTGGTGAAGGCTAAGGAATGGATCGAGATTCTCAAAGACAAGGTTTTGACTCCTGCGACTCTCCTCCTTGCTCCTCCTTATCCCTTCTGCTGCAGCAGGACCAGGTTGAACATGGTGCCATCGCCATCACCCGAACGGCCGATCCTTCCGTGCAAGCATCATCCGTGCTGGCTCAGCTCGACGACATGGCCGCGCAAGTGCAGAAGCACCTGACCTCGATCTCGGACTTGGACGTAGCAAAGTACCTTATGCTCGAACATCCTGTGCCCAAGGAATGCCATGCTGGAGACTGCCTGGAGGAGGCCTTGTCGACGCTGGCCAAGGAGATCGGGTTGGAGGCGAGGCAGCTGCGCATCATGGCGGCGCTCAACAAGGTGATGTTCAAGGAGATGAAGTTTGAAGCGAATCTTGAGGAGTACTACGACCCAAGGAACGGCCTGATCCATGAGGCTCTGCAGAGAAAGACTGGGAACGCCATCACCCTCAGCATCATCTACATCGCCGTGGCCCGTCGTTGTGGGCTATACCTTAGCGGCTCCGAGTGTCCAGGACACTTTGTGGTGCGGGGAGAGACGCAGACTGGGTCTCCCTTCTTCTTGGACGTGTTCAAGAGGGGCAAGCTGATGTCCCACCTGCAATGCGTCAAGGAATTCATCAAGACCGACACGTCCATGCGGGAGAAGAACAGGCTCGAGGCTGTGACGCCTCTTAGGCTGTACGCGAGGATGATGAGGAACCTCGTCAACTCGCACATGATCATCGGCCATGGAGGAAAGGTCAGTACATGTGTACCTCCTCCTCCTCCTCCTCCTCCTCCTCCTCCTCCTCCTCCTCCTCCTCCTCCTCCTCACCTATCACCAACATCAGTTCGCCCAGCCTCTCTCCCTCCTGCTCGTTTGTGCAATCCGTCTCTTGACGAGTCCTGGACAGGCGTTGCTGTGGTCAGAGCGTTTGAATGTGATGAACAGTGCATCGGAGAAGATGCTCCATCGCAAGGTGAGACTTTTGATCTCTGTTTGGCTGTTTCTTATGTCAATCTTTCACAGCGGCAATAGCAAGATCGTCTCGTCGAATCTTGTGAATTTCGTATAGGCTTGAAATAAGCAAGGCGTGTGTACATTCCCAACAAGTAAATTATTGTTTTCCTGATTCATTCGGAATCTCTTTGCCAGAACGTCTATCAGAGCATATCCTACGACCTTTCCCCTCTTCCTCACAGAACTCCGCACCTGGGGAACGCAACAAGTCAGACCTGCGCAATCGATTCATCTCTCCAACTTGGTCACATAAATCTTCTGAAGGGGTCGATTGGTAGTTTGAATCTTGGCTCGATCATCTCCAATCACTTGCCCTGACATCTGAGACCCTCAGGACTTCAGTGTGCGGGATAAAGACTCCCTGTGAGACCTTGAATGCAGCTTCGAGGAACTGCCCTTGTGTCACGGGGATGTTGTTGAGCTTCTCGATTTCTTCCAGCCCCTCCAACACTTCACCTGTTCTCTTGACGTCACTGCAACAAGACTGGATCTCACGGCATGCGATGGAACCAAAGATGACGTTCTCCTGGTCGAGCTCGGGGTTCGCCTTAGGTGTGATCTGCCAGCTGGTCATGCTACAACCCGCGACTGCGGCGACACAGGATTAACCGTGAACTCAAACTGTCCTCCTCCCCTCCTCGTCGAGACCAACCCTTGTCAAACAGCATCAAGTCAGCCTCTAGCAAGCCTTTCAGTCCTCCCACCAGCTCTATCATGCTTCAACTCGTTGCTGTCGTTGTTGTTCTCAGTCTGACGGTAAAGCTTGTTGATCCTCCCGAAGTCCAACCGCTTGTCCTTGACGACTCGCCACAGCTGGCTGTACTCGTAGCCAACAGGCTTGTCCTCGGTTGCCTTACACTGCCTGTAGTTGTTCCTCTTGGTCAGCTTGCTCCTCGCGCTCACAGTGAACGCATCGGGGTCCCCCAGCGCCTCCAGCTCATCCATGCAAGGGGCGATCAACTCGCCCTGCCGACATCAACTCTTAACCTCGTCGGCAAGAAGCTATTCGTATCACCTTCACAAGCTTGATAAAAGTCTTGCAAGTGCTGGGTGCCGCGTCTTCAAACAGTCCGATCACAATCCTCGCAGTTCTGTCCTCACCATTCGCTCCTCCTGCCCGCTTGTCTCTGGCTATGATCTAAACCCATGTCATGGCGCGGAAACTCAAATGTTAGTTGTGACCTTCTCCCACTTCTCGTTCTCCATCGCCTTTGACATGTTGTCAGAGCGCGTCGAGATTCTTCATACAGCTGTCGTTCTCACCTTGGTTCTGCCCGCTATCTTGTATTCGAAGAAGACTTTCTTGGTCACTTTTGGCTCAGCTGCATCTGCAGGCTGGGAGAGGATCAACGATGCAGCTCCTACGACAGCTCCCATGGCGTCTCGTCTGTTCATCCTGTCCTCCAGCTTCATCTCGCAATTGACGGCTCCCTGATCACCCTCCCGATTGCTCCCAACTCGAACCGAGCAGGACGATCTGGCAGGAAGCGTGCAGGATCTCTGCAGGGAGATTCGGGGAGAAGGAAGCATGTGGGAAGAGGATGGGAGGAGGAAGGCGCTGCATCCCATCACTGCATGCGAGAGCGCCATGAGCGTCACAAACGCGCGCCCCGCCATGGTACAGAGCAGCCGCCCGATGAAAAGCCCTCATTCCCGCACTTGCCCACCCACCTCCGCCATGGCGCGAGGAATGGCCGGCTCCCGTGGGAGGTTGGCAGTCGCGCTGGGGCTGATGGCTTTGATGATGCCGGTGAGAGAGGAGGAGAGGAGGAGGGGAGGGAAGATCCAGCCCTCCTCCTGCTACCCTGATCTCGTCTCATGCATGGAACTTCAGGTCGTGTGGTCTGCCAACAACGTGGGGTCTTTCGAGGTGCTTGACTCGCAGGCCGGTCAGTTCCGACCCATCCCCTCCTGCTCCTCGGCAGCTGACCGATGGATGTTCCGACAGCATCGGAGAACGTGGGAGACTTCCTGAAACGAGGAAGCGGTGATGAAGAAGTTTCTGCCTACCGAAAAAGCTTCTGAATCGTGATCCCAGGGGAGCACACGGAGAACTGGGCCCTCCTCGTGTGTACCTCCCGGTTTTGGTTCAACTACAGGCACATTGCAAACACTTTGGCTATCTACAGGCGGAAGCTTACTTCATGGTGGCCCATGGTCTGACGCATCTGCACAGAACTGTGAAGAGGCTGGGCATGCCGGATTCGCACATCATCCTTATGTTAGCGGACGACATGTCGTGCAACTCGAGGTGGAACATCTTGTTTTGGCGAGATGTACTTGGTTGTGATTGTTTGCTACAGAAACTCCGAGCCAGGGAGTGTGTTCAACGATGATGTCAAGAGGCTCGACTTGTACGGGGACAACATTGAGGTAGACCTTCCGTTTCTTTCATGGCTGTTCTGACGAGAGTTCAAGGTGGATTACAGAGGTTATGAAGTGACTGTAGAAAACTTTCTAAGAGTGCTTACGGGTGATTGTTCCTCCTCCTCCCTTCTCCATGATGCTCATCTCATCGCCCTAGGACGTCATCCTGACGGAACGCCGCCCTCCAAGCGCCTCAACACCAAGTGACTCTCCTTGTGATTCAGCTAGCCGCTGATTTCAGGCCAGATCAACTAGCAACATCTTGATCTACATGACTGGACATGGAGGAGACGAATTCTTGAAGTTTCAGGTGAGTCTCTCATGCCGCAGTCAACTCCTCCCGTTTGATCGTCCTCGAAGGATGTGGAGGAACTGTCGAGCAGGGACATCGCGGATGCTTTCGCACAAATGTGGGAGAAGGTGCGATAGGAAGCAGAAAGCATTCCGGCTGAGGGTCAAACAGGAACGCTACAATGAGATCCTCTTCATGGTGGATACATGTCAAGCCGGAACCCTGGTAGAGTGCAGTGGAGCTTTTTTGGTTTTGTTTGAGACTCGGTCCAAGGCAAATCATTTGTACTCCCCGAACATTTTCGCTGTGGGAAGCAGTCAGGTTGACTTCTCACGGATGCGCTCGTCACCCCTGTGACGTTTGACATCAGAAAGGAGAAAACTCCTACTCCTGGGGGCACGATGACTACATAGGTGAGCTCTTCCTGTTGGGTACGGTGACTTGAATAACCAGCTGGGCAGGACTTTCTCTAGTCGATCGATTCACCTACGTTCTGCTCGAAAGCCTGGAGAAGGTGGCTGTGGACATTTCTGCTCCTCCGCTCATCTCCTCTGTGAAAGCTCTCGATTGGAAGCGATGCGACGTTGTTGAGTGTTCTGCGCACGTTGGATCCAAGGTAAAGGGACTCTGTTGCCGAACCGAACTGACGAACTATCACAGGCGTCTGCTCTCTAATCCTGGTATCGTGAACATTCGTATCTTGTACAATCTTAGTGTTTACATGACTTGCCGCTCCCAGCTTTCATGACGAACCTTTGGCGACATCGTCCTTTGTAACCTTCATGAACATCTTCTTTTACCACTTTCTGACAAGTTCTTGCAAGGGGCGACATTCTTGTCACAGACTTCTTCGGGGCTGCAGTCACGGTCGAGACAGGAATCCCGAGCTATCCCATTCTGCCTGAAGTCTGTCTTCCTTGTCCTCAGCCCGTTGAGTTGACTCTTGCATGCAGAACCCTGAGAGCTTTTCGTCCAACGTCGAGGTCGTGGGGAAGCACACTTGAAATCCTTGTTGATCATTTCTTGTCTTGTCTCCCGCAGGACTCAGAGTCATCTGCCGGACCATGGCATCAGGACACCAAGTGAGCTGTCGATGCGTGATCTCTGATAACTGACATGCTTGCGAGCAGGGCAGGGCTTTCCTACGGAACTCCGATCACGTTGTCGCCTCAGACAGACGAGAGATGGAGGTGAAAGAATGAGCAGCTGGTATGAGCCTGATCGTCGAACATGCAGGATGAGCCTCTTCTCGCTCCTTGTCTATGCTGCACTCGCCATCTTTTTGCTCCTCGCCGCCGCCCCCGACTCCCCGACAAGACGGACCGTGTACAACTAGAATTTTATATTTTATAAAAATGATTTAGTAATGGGCATTCTCTTCCACCACACTGGGAACGTTACTGTCTCTTGTACCGGAATTAACTTTCAAAATGTATTTTTATGTTCCATGTACAAAAGACAACCCGCCTCGTCATTATTTTGTACTGATGTAAAATTATTTTATAAAGTCATACGGATAAAAAACTCAGAGTTTTACTTTGAGATACAGACTTGTACAAGAAAAACGATTTAGAGCTATAAGTCTTTATCTAAACATTTTTATTCGCTGGCGGCTGCTGGCGGCCATGGAACCTGGCATAGCGAGGAGGGACGTAGGGGAGGGAGCGAGATCAGGAGGAGGAGGAGAGGGAGATAGAGCAAGAGAAAGGTCAGGCGCAATGTTCGCTATCAGGAGGTACATCCTGCATGCTACAGTACTGTAAAACTCCTGGCCCTGGAAGAAACAAAAAGAATTCAACTGAACTGTTGGATTGCATTTTGGGTGCTGCGCATGCAGTCGAATTTGCCGTGAGCCTGGAGGTCTGGTGACCATAGAAGTTTTCTTGGAACCTCTCACGCAGCAAGCTGAAGCAAAAAGCTAGGAGCATTCATGAAGAACTACTTCCCTTGGACCGCTTCGATCGCAGCGTTCTCTGCATCGGCGGCGAAACTTTTACAGGAAAGGATGGACCACAGGGATGAACATGACAGACGAGATGCTCAAGATCATTCTCAAAATGCCAACCCTTCGCCGTGCGAGCACCAGGCGCACGAAGAGCCACAAGGACTGTCACGGCAGACAGCGCTTTGGAGCGTCAGCCTCATCGTGTTTGTGTTGGTGGGTCCTTGTGACATGCGCTTGCATGTGACTGTTGCTGAAAGTTGTGCTTGCAGGCCATCACAACACATTATCACCTTCCACTCATGTGGAGGATCGTAGATTTCCATAACAGGATGCCTCCGACGCCCATCATGCCAGGAGCGGCGAGGCATCTCACAAACTGCTCTAAGGCTGAGGATCTGATCCGGATAGAGAAGCAAGTGGTGGAGTGGCATGAGAAGTTGTGGAACTTCCGCAATGAAATCATGGCGACGATCGCGCTGGTCGACATGGACGATGAGGTAGAGTAGAGCCCTACGTCCCGATGGTCTGACCTGTCGGTTGTTGTAGGAGGACTTCGAGCTGGAATCTCTAAAGTCAAACGACAGCAAGAAGAACAAGTCCCCGTGGTTGACGCTGCATCTGTTTGTTCATGCGCTCCTGATCGTCTCGGCACACGTGCACGGGTCCTGGTACTTGTCCATGACAGCCATCTACTCGCAGCTCGTGTTCCTGGCGCTGTTCCTTCGAGCAAAGGCTCTGGGGGATGCCGTGTCTTCGGGCGTCTCAGTAGTGAGGAAGTTTGGGAGGAATCTCGGGTCTGTGGTGTCTGTTTCCAGCCCTGAGCGAACTCTCTTGCAGTATCAGGTCTTGCAGAACAAGATGCAGTACATGACTGACATCCACGAATCGCACCAGCTCGGAATCGGATTTTTCTTTCCTTTCGTGGGCACTCTCGATGTGGACTTGGAAACTCTTGTTTCCATCAGCTGCGGATTTGCCTTCGAGCTCATCCTGCTCATTGCAACGAGGCTCCATGCTTACATCCTCCAACGGCGGGCCCACCGCATGGGGATCAGAAGGGAAGAGTCGATCATCTTGCAGGACATCTGCTCCATCCGGGAGCAGGTGAACATGTTGAACAAGCAAGTGAAGGAGAGACTGGAAGAGATCGAGATCTTGATGCTCACTACGAGAGAGCAAGGTTCCAACGGGCTACTCCTCATGGTGTTGCCCTGTTCTTCCTGCTCGTGTGTCGTTTACTTATGACATTTGGCAGGGTGGAGCGGACCAGTCAGCGCGGAAGAAGCTGCATGAATGCATCGGAGGGGAACGTTTCAACAAAGTGACAGATGCACGTGAGAGAGTCCGAGTCCTTCAAGACCACATGGAACTCTCTTGCTCAACCCAACCGGCGGGGGGTCCGGTGGAGATCACGGAGGAAGGACAGGTTCAGGGAGGAGGCGATATGGTCGGGGGAATTGAGAGCAGAAACAGCCTTGATTCTCTCCTTCAGGCTGCCAAAGTGTCGGAGGCGAAGGGGCAGAGGAGAAATTCGTCAGATTGTACCGCGCAGAGCTCTCAGGGTTCGTCCTTGTCGACCAAGGAGGCGCCTGGGGCAGCTGCGGGGGGCTCGAAGAACGGAAAGAAGAAAGACCATGCCCTGCAGGAGCTGCTGGCGAACTCACTGGCTCGAGCACTGGACGAGGCGAAGTCGCTGCGGGAGATTCCGAACCAGATGATGGGCATCGCACACGCTACAGGGGAGAAGATCCTCTACCGCAAGTCGAAGGAAGGCAGCGGGAACAGCTCGAGCAGACAAGCTGCTGCTGGGAAAAAAGGAACAGAAGTCAAGGTTGAGCAGAGCAAGGAGGTAGTTGTGGAGGAGGAGGGGAAGGGATGGGTTACAGGCGCGCAAGACGACCAGGGGTTGAGAGTTGAAGGGGAACGAATGAATGGGATTGAGCGGGAGAGGTCGATGAGGACAAATGCTGGAGAGAATTTGGACGATTCTCAGAGGCAGCAGACGTCGCAGGTTGTGGGCCTTGAGTGGTTTGGACTACAAGGAGCGCAAGAAAAGCAGGAGGAGGCGGCGACTTTGTCAGGAGCGCAGCAGGCACCTTTGAACACTCTAGACATGATGGTAGCAAACACCACTCTGGACATTTCGAAGATAATGGTGGAACAAGGAGCAGCAGCAGCAGCAGCAGCAGCAGCAGCAGCAGGAGTAGAGGCGGTTGCAGCAGGCACAGGAGGAAAGTCGTCCAGTCCGCACATGAATGGAGGGGATCGGGACACCCAGCTGCACTGGATGGCGGCCAACGGAAAGGAGAACGATCCCTTCGAAGACTGCATGGAAGTGAACGACCTCGAGTCCTTCAACCTCTCTACGAGCATGCTGTCGAGCAAGGTCGAGCTGATGGCTGCGGAGGAAGACAACAAGACGCCTCCCCTTATCCCCCTCTCCCCTCCACTCCCTGCCGCCTCTACCAGGCACACGGGCAATGCTGCCGGCGGCTGGCGCTTTGTCGATCTGTCAACAACTCCAAGTTTGACCCCAGTAGTCCAGCATTCTTCGCCTCCTCCATCGGCGTCTCCTGTAGCTCCACTCATTTCTCTGGGGATCGAGGAAAGTGCGAATGGAGGAGGAGGAGGAGCAGCAGCAGCAGCAGCAGCAGCAGCAGCATCGCCACCACCACCAGCATCACCAGCAGCAGCAGCATCACCACCACCAGCAGCAACAACAACAAGGGTAGGAGCACAAGATTTGTTGCTGAATACGGAGGATCATCTGTCGTCATTGCAACAAGTTCAACCGCTCGTTGACAGGAGCGAGATGATCTTCGAGGAGGATTCGGGGCAGTCGCTGAACCTGTCGAGCAACGGGCATGGTGGCGACTGGCACTCGACGTCAAACTCGCCCCCCCAGGACAAGTTTTCCAAGGCCGCCTCCTCCTCACCGTCCTCTCCCCACCCTATTGGCGACCTGCCGAGGAACAACGATCCGGGATACCCCGGGAACCTGACGGAGGAGCAGCGGCAAGCATGCAGTTCCCTACTCAGCTTCATGGAGGTGGAGCTGAAGGGCGAGACAGGGAGGGAGCAGGGGAAGATCCTCCTGACGAGGATGGGAGGGATGGAGGAAGTGTCATGCAAGCTGCTGCGGGCCAACGGCTGGAAGGTGGACAGGGCCAAGGTCATGTTCACCGACATCCTCGACTACCGCTCCTCTCACAAGCTGCACGAGCTCATCAAGAGCGTCATCGGCTCCCAGCTCGTCCTCGACCCCAACGACCCGGCATGGCGGCCAGCCATCTCCGACGCGGGGGTGAGGAAGGTGCTGGGGTTCGTCCCCTGCAGGAGGATCGGGTTCACCCTGACAGGTCAGCTGGTTGAGTACTGGGCGATCGCCAACCTCTTCCCAGCTGATCTCCAGAAGCACTGCATCCACGATGAGATACTGCGCTGGTGGCACTTCCACCTGGAGTCGGGCCTGCTGGGGTCGCTGCTGGGGGCGAGGCACTTCAACAGCGCGCTGAGGGGGTCGGTGGTGATCTTTGACCTGCTGGGGCTGAGCTCGCGACACATGAACACGCACGTGCTGCGGCTGCTGCACCAGCTCTTCGAGATCGGGCAAAAGAAGTATCCGGAGAGCCTAAGCAAGGTGTTTGTGCTGAACTCCCCCTCGCTCTTCTACGGGATCTGGAGGATCATCAAGCCCGTGCTCAACGAGAGGACAAGGAACAAGATCGTCATCTGCTCCAAGGCCATGCACGACGACCTAGTCGGCATGCTCCCGCAGGAGGTGATGGAGCACATGGAGGCCTGCAAGAAGGACAAGATGCAAGAGTTCAGCGACCCTCCTCCTCCTCCCGCTCGCTCAGGCCCTGAGGACATGGGAGGACCGTCAAGCTTCACTGGCGCAGTCAAGGCGAACGGCACGGAGGGGAAGGAGGAGGAGGATGTGTGCTCTGCTCAGTCCCTCCCTGTAGACCTGCATGGAGGTCCAAAGGCGAAGGTGGAAGGAGAGGAAAGGAGCGCACACAGCTGCACAGAGATCGAGCCTGCTGTCTCCCCTGCTGCTGCTCCCGTCATGCTGACAGCAAGTTCCCCGTCTCTTCGCGGCAGCAACTTGCTGCAGGCACTGACCTCGCAGGTGTCGCCCATAGTAGCTGAGGATATGAACTCCGCGAGCAAGTTACCGGCCGATAACGACGCCTCATTCCTGCACCAGGGAGTGAGGCGAGCTGAGAAAGGCCTTGGCTCACCTCCTGTCCAGCTGGACTTCGACTCTTCGAGCATCGCCAAGATGTTTGAAGAGCTCGACGAGTCAGCGACGCGGCAGTGAATGTAGAGAAGAATAAAACTGATTCCTTGTCGTGGTTGCGTGAGAGAGGAGGGGGAGGGGCATGGCCAGCGGGGGAGGGAGCAAGAACTAGGAAGAGAAAGCAGCAGCACCAGGAGGCCTCCGGGCTGGCCTCAGGGAGCCTGCAATATATGAAATGAAAGTTGTGTCGGGGCGCAGGTCGGGGCGGGGAGGGAGCAGGGAGGGGAGCAGGGCGGGAGGGGAGGGGAGTAGAAGGGGAAGTAGAAGAGTTCAGGAGCAGGAGGACGAGGAAAGTAACTTCAGGATAGGCAAGAGGACAGCGAGAGGGAGGAGGGGGGAAAGCGGGGGGGAGGCACAAGCGTGCAACGGCTGATGCTCCTTGGACTTCAGGTGGCATGCGATGGTTCGGGAAGCACCACGAGGACGCGGATGAGGAGGGAGAGGAGCTCGTGAACCTGCTGCAGACTGTAGAGGAGGCGCATAGCGGCAACCCCGAGCATGTGGCCGAGGAGGAGCAAGAGGCTCGAAACTTGCCCAGGAGGAGGGGGGACGACGAGCCAGCGAGGCATCAGGGCTTTCCTACCGTTGACTGGAATCACTACAGAAGTTTGGCAAGAGAGCATGAGCAGCGAGTCAAGCAGAGCATCCGAAGATGGTCGCCTCCTCTCAAGCATGCCTACCTCGCTTACGAGGCTGCTCAAAGTTGGATCGCACTGGGGCTGGTTGGAGTTCTGTGCGGAGGAATCGCTTCCATGCTTGACATCGGCACAGACTGGATGTCAGACCTCAAGTTCGGCATGTGTACTCGAGGCTTTTGGATCTCTCGATCGACTTGCTGTGTGGAGAGCAGAGAGAGCGAGGGGTGCGAGCACTGGAGGGCGTGGGGAGCAGGAGGGCTCCTCAACTTCCTCGCGTATTCGCTGATCGCATGCGGCATGGCGTGCCTCTCCGCCTTCATCTCCCGCCTCTCTCCCTTCTCCGCAGGCAGCGGCCTGTCTGAGATCAAAGTGGTCATGAGCGGGTTCGAAGTCCCAGGGCTGCTGGACGCCTGGACCCTCGTGACCAAGGCGGTTGCTCTCATGCTCGCTGTGGGCTCCGGCATGAGCGTAGGCAAGGAAGGGCCCTTCATCCACATTGCCATGATAGTCGCCAACGTCTCTGCCGTCTTGTTCTCCAAGTTCAGGAACAATGAGGGGAGGAGGCGAGAGCTGCTCTCGAGCGCGGCTGCGGCTGGGGTTGCAGTGGCGTTCGGAGCGCCGATAGGTGGAGTCTTGTTTAGGTGAGGAGGAGGAGGAGGTATGGAGGTATGGAAGGCTCTGAGAGACTCCCGTGGCAGCATGGAAGAGGTCTCCTCCTACTTCCCTGCCAAGACGCTCTGGCGATCGTTCTGGTGCGCCATCGTAGCCGTGCTGACGCTTCAACGATTGAATTTCTACGGGACAGAGAAGCTCGTAAGCATGTTCCCTTGCTCCGTGCTTACCTGATCTTGCTGCTCCTCGCGCTGCTGCTGCCGTCGCAGGTGATGTTCGAGGTTCAGTACCATCACAACTGGAAGTGGTTCGAGATGGGTCCCTTCCTCTTGCTCGGAGTGCTGGGAGGGCTGATCGGTTGGATCTTCAACACTTCACATCATGCGCTGCTGGAGCTGCGAAGATTGAGAGTGAGATGTGTAGATGATGTTTGTTATGAGTTGACTGTCTTGCTCAGGGTATGCACAACTTCCCAATCAAGGAGACCCTGATTGTCAGCCTCGTAACGTCACTTATACACTATCAGGTTCAGTCACGGGACGTGCCTTTTTTTCTCTTTCCTAATGCTCTGGTTTTAGAGTTCCTTTCTGCGAACAAGCTCCACAGACATGCTGGGAGCTCTCTTTGCCGACTGCAATACGAGATTCCACCTGACTCAGTCTCTTTGTCAAGACTCAGCTGTCATCATTGCGGCAAGTCCTCCTGCTCTTGTCTAGCTTGACTCATCTCTCTCCACTACCAGGAGCTTCTCCTCTGCGCGCTCATCAAGATTCCGTACGTCCTACCACTGATCTCTCCTCAGTCCTCGCTCCTCCTGTTCCTCGTCCTGCTCCTCCTGCATGCTGATCCTCTCCTCTTCGCAGCCTTACGGTCTGGAGCTGCACGAGTCCTGTCCCCGGCGGCATTCTCATTCCCTCCTTGTGCATCGGCTCCCTGCTCGGTCGCGCTGTCGGACTCATCGTCGATGCGACGAGGAGGTGGGTAGGAGACTCCGGCATCTTCAGCGTCTGCAGGAAGACGACGAGCTGCATCACCCCGGGGGTCTACGCCATAGTGGGAGCTGCTTCCGTCCTTGCTGGTGTGACCCGCATCACCGTCTGTCTCGTCGTCATCATGCTCGAGATCACGGGAGGGCTCGAGTACGTCCTCCCCGTCATGGCTGCCGTCATGGTGAGCAAGTGGACGGGTGACGCGCTGGGGAGGAGGACGGTGTACGAGAACGTGATCGAAGAGAAAGGGTATCCTTTCCTGGACAACAAGCACGATCCTATCAAGAACTTGGGGGCAGCAGACAAGCTGGTCGGGGAAGAGGACAAGCTTCGTTTCCTCTCCCTCGTCAGCACCACCGCTAGAGATATTCGTGAGACCCTCGCCTCCTGTGCTTATCGAGGGTTCCCCGTCGTCCACAGCGAGGAGGAGATGACAGTCGCTGGGTACATCACACGCGAGAGCCTCGAGGTCCCGTTCGCTCCTGACGTCAAGTCACTGACCCGAGGCTGCAGGAGATCTTTCAGGAGGGTGACGATGACATCTCCCAGTCTCTTGTCAGGAAGATGGCGACTCGCGTGATCCAGGTGGACGCAGCTGCCCCTCTTGACTTCGTCCAGGATCTCTTCCTGACCATGGGGCTACGATACGTCCTCGTCGTGAGGAAGTCAAAGCTGGTGGGGATCATCAAGAAGAAGGATCTGATACGCCACATCCACAGCTCACACAAGGGTGACACGTCACACGTTGTACATTAAAACTTGACATCCACTACATGTCCTCATGCTATCAGAGCATGTTATCTTCACTCTCTCCTCATCTTCTTGCTCGGAACGCTCCTGGGCGCTGTCTTTGGCGCCTCCTTCCTTTTTACTTCTGGCGTTTTTGATTTACCTTGCGTTGCCGATCCTTTAGTGCTCGTTGGCTCGGAACTTCCATTATTCTTCTTGCCTGCCTTGTTGCTGGTCATTGTCTTTTCGCTCGTTTTGCCAACTGTTCTCCCGCCGTTTCTGTCCTTGTCATCTTCATCCTTCTTCTCACTCCTTGCTTCTCCTTTACTCACATGCGCTTTCTTGCCTGTTGACTTCTCGCCCTTTCCATCCTTCTCAGCCTGAGGCGTTTGAGGGTTTTGCTGCTTGTTTTCTCTGTCCTTCTTTAGGGGATATTTGTGCTGACCCCATACGTGACCTTTCTTCTCGCGCTCCTCCTTCTTCCTGGCAAGACGTCGTTCCTTTTTCCGCTGGTTCTTCTCCTTCAGGTGGGCTATGGCCTCAGGTGTCCTCGAAGCTTTCTTTTCGTTGAGCTCATGCTGTCTAGTCTTCTTCAGGTGCTTCTTGCTTGCAAGGTGTACGTTCAGTTGCTCCTCGTCCTTCAACGTTCGGTTGCAGAGAGTACATGTAATCGGAAACTTGGTGGTAGAATCGCCGGGCTCTGCATCCTCATCCCCTTCATCATCACTATCTTCTTTTCCGTTCTCGTCAGAGTCAGATGATCCCTGCTGTTTCCCCTGTTTGGAAGTTCCAACTTTGGCCTTCTTTCCTTTCTGCGATTTAATGTTCTCCTCGTCCTCGTCCTCGTCCTCGTCCTCGTCCTCGTCCTCGTCCTCGTCCTCGTCATCATCGTTGTCCTCCTCCTCCTCCTCATCCTCATCCTCCTCCTCTGACAATTCCTCCTCTTCTGACTCTGACGTGTCGCCAAGCTCATCCGCCAGCGCACCCTTGGACAGCTTCTTGGCATTGCGATACATCGACATGGTCGCACGTGCCCTTTCGGGACTCTTCCCCGCTCAGGCCCATTTGACTCGAAGTGACTCGACTCAGCAGTCGACTCAGTGAATCTCAGTGTCCGGAACTCGCCGGCAGCGCCTGAACGCCGAGGGGCCCGCCTCGACTGAGCGGGCCCTCAGTCCGGGGCGGGTGCCGACTGCACCCCCGGGGGAAGAGGTTTCGATCCGATCGGGCGCCACAGACTCTCTTCATTTGTTTACTCAAAATTAAGTTAAAAATCAGTACGTGGACGATCAGTTCAGTAGGTTGCGAGCCTCCGTATCATCCGATCGTACCGGCCAGTAGATTTTATTTTTTACCCCGGGGCTTATCGAACCCACCCCCCACCCCCCACCACCCCCAGGCTAAGTTTCAAGTTTATAACGGCTATTTCTCTGCTACCGGCGAGCCTCTGATGACCCTACCCTCACGTGAACGAGATTTAGCACGGTACCGTGTAAAAACGTGATGAAGGACCCGGTACTTCTCCTTTTCCCACACACTCTCAAAGCCTGTAACTGCTGAACGTGTTGGGATGTTTGGGGGACTGGACTACTGACCTACAACTGAGTAGGGGTGTTTACATACCCCACCCACCCTCATGTGATGGAAGTAATCCGTTATGTCAACAGGGGTAGTCTTGTGGGTGCGGCATCGAGCCTCAGCGGCTGGAGGGATCGATCCCGTGAGGGAACTGGTGGGGTAGCGGTCAAGTAGACAATGCAAACTTGGATGGACCAGATGACATACCGATAATCATTTAGTACCTTACTTAAAGACTGTCACACCCACACCATCATGTTCCACACTCTGAGGCTCCAACCACCCACCCTCTGTAAATCATCCTGGATCCTACCCACTTCGCTCTCGGTAGGCTTTAACCCCACCCCACCCTTACTATCTTCTCGCCTCACTCACCGACACTACTGTTAGGCACTACCCCATCCTACCCCACCCCTCATGAGGTCTCTATCCTGGGGTTACATATGAAAATGGACTCGGTATGACAGGGTAGCACCAGCCCCCGATTCTCTCTCTACTACCCCTGACGGGCGACCCCAGAGGTCCCCTCGGTCCCCTCTGAGTTCCCCATCATGCCGTACCCCACCCCCATCCAGTGTCGTCATTCAATGCTGACTCCTCTATTGTCCCACCCCAGGCGTGCACCCGAACACACGTCCATACCACCCCATGGTCAACCCACCCCTACCCCTAGAATGTCTGAAGTCCAGTAACAAATCCGTTTGCCGCGACTGATCAGCGCGGCCCTACACTACCCCCCTTGCACCCCCTACCCCACCCCGTCCAGTCTATCGCGTACCAGTTACATTTCTCCTCTTTTCTCAACCCCACCCCCATATGAAAATGTCTACCCCCAATCTGACTGCCAACTCCACCCCACCCCCAACCCCCCACCCCTTCATTCTCCCCCTCTCAGCGCTAAAATCGCATCCCTGTGAAGCATGCAGCAGCCATACTCTTACCCCGACATGTCCGCCTTCCAGCCCTCCGTCCTCCCCGGCCAGTTCCCTAGCTTTGCTCAGGCTCCTATCCAGGGAACTCCTATTGCTCAGTTCCCTATCCAGGGCGCTCCTGTGGCCTCGTTCGCTCAGGGAGCTCCTGTTGCTTCCTACCCCCAGGTTCTTCCTTCCTATGGCGTTCCTACCATCGATGCCTCTAGCTACTTGAGCGCTCCATTCAACCAGCCAATGGCTGCTACAACTCCCATGCTCCCTTTTGTTCAGAGTGCCAACGGACAGCCTGAATTCTACTTGGATCCTAACCAGGTCTCGAGCGGATACATCGCCGAGCACAATGCGATCATCATGCCCAAGGGATTTATGACCAAGGTACTATATATGTCTGCTTCACCGGAGCTCTTTCTGAAATGTTGTGATCTCTGCAGGATGAGTACGCCAAGAGAAGAGCTCAGCAGGAGGCTGCCGCTAGGGCTGCCGCCAAGGCCTAAAGGACCCAGCGGGATCCTGTTGCTTGCCCGTTGCCGCTCTCCAAATTTTTTAGTTTAGGCAAAAGAAACAAGTGGAAGTAGTCGTCTGCTTGATGGCGTGATATTGTCGTGATTTGATTGTTCGCTATCGTTGTACGTTCTTCGATGATGCTGAATCATCAGGTTTGATTTAATCACGAATCGTAATCATCTTTGAAATGAATAAAGCAATATATAATTCCCCTCCTCTTGCTACTGTCTTCATGGCAATGTCACTCTTGACGTTTACTTTCTCAACAATGAAAAAATGCTAATCTGGTGACTGTCCACGTCAACTCCCGTTGGTCGTCATTTTGCTCAGGGCAGTGGATGCAGCTTGTCGCCTGCAAGAAGGAGAAATTGGACCTCAGTGTATTCGTAGAAGCAGGAGGGTGTCAACCATCACCTCGCAGCAGCTTTGCTCCTTGCTTGCCCCACTCCCAACAAATTTCCTCCTGACATGAAGACTCCGACCACGAACTGCATGTCAGCAGCTGAAAAGAGCAGTAAGTACGTAAGAGGAATGATCAATGGTCATCACTGTTATTGTTTTGGGAGATCTCCTTGAGCACTTTATACTCAGGCTCCTCCTGGAATCTCTTCTGCATCACTTTCTGCAGCTCTGAGATTGGATCCCAGTCCTTTCCATGCTTCTCTTTCCAACTTGGAGAATCTGAGAGACAATCAGAGCAATTACTGCCAAGTCCTGACTTTGAATGGCAAACGTTGATACCGAGTATATACTCCAAGTTGGGGACTACATCCTTATGCACAAACTCCATCGCGGCGTCAACTCCTTTGTCTGGCACTTCTTCCTCACCCTCGTTCACCATCTCACAAGATCTCACCTAATGCCACAACCGCGACAAGAGCTTCAGCACAATTGGCTGAAAACTGCAGAGGAATAATTCAGGAAGTTTCATCCTCGTCAGCAACAACAAACCTGATACAAAGCTTTGTTCCAGCGGGCAGCCTGAATGAAAATTCAAAGACAGTGTCAGGTTGACATTCTGTAAAGTGGCAAAAATATAACCACGGGAGCTTCCAATTCTTGCCTGTCTCTCCGTTCTCTGATCATCAGCATTTCGGAGTGGGCAAACAGCAAGACTGGAGAAATCTTCCAGATATCTGTCGCCATAATTCCCAAGAGCTGAAAGAGTGAACGTGAATTGTGCTCAGCAGGGTCATGTCTTCTTCACCTCGTTGTTCTCGAGCATACTACGACGAATACTAGTGTCTTTCAGCTTCCCTTCTGGTGACTTGAAAACAAAGTCACCTCTGGTAAGCGGGAAAGCTATCGTCCTAACCTCTTTCATTATGCCGTAGCTGATTGACATCTTTAGGATCGCATCTCCCAAGAATTCAAGGCCTGGACATTCACATGAAATCAAAAGCTCAAAATTCATACGAAATGATCAACACGATGATGCACCAACCTCCGTTTCCTTGGTGTATGAGGGGAGAATCCATGAACAATGCATCTGAGATCCGCTCTCGATCAACACGGACACTATCAATGTCTCGCAGTTTGCGAACACGACCAGTTCCCCTGAGATCAAGGGTGTCAATGATCGTCAGCAGATTACATCATGCATGACATTGTGTGAAAAGTATCTACCTTTTCAACCATGAAACGTGCATGAATGCAATCAAAAGCAGCAATTTGCGATCGATGGTAATGTCCGAATTTTTAAAGATCCTTGAGAAAGAGAAACTTTCAGACGCGAAGAGTGAAGCCGAACAAGAGAAACCTTTTCTCTACACTCATCAAATTTTGCATGTAATCCTTGGGAAGGGGACATATTCTCAACGCTGTCTCCAACTTTCCAAGACAAAAAAAAGACAAAAAAAAGATCGGTTCAGCACTGACAAAAAGAACACCATTGCGCTCACATTGTCCAATGCATTGTCCTTCAGACACCAGCTGTCAAAGGTATTTTCGACCCTTGAAACTACTATCAGTTTCATGTCAACGTCAGCATTGCATTACCCATTGCGCTTCCCTTCCATGCATCGTTTCCTCTGCCTTGCAATCTCTTGCTGTGTCATGAAATCATTACACAAACATAGAGAACGAGAGCACAGTGAGGAAGAAGACAACAACCACAAGAAGCTTTTACCCCCCTCTCATTACCTGCAACATCTCGCAAGAGACAATTGACGGCCACTTGAACTCATGGTCAGGCCATCTGTGCTGCAAGTGAGTCTTTGGGTGTATCATCTCCCTCCCCTTACTGTGCAATCGAAGGGAAGCTTGCCATGCTCCTGCAGACAGGCATGATCAAGCTGCTCCCCCTCTCTTCTCCGGCCCTCCACAGCTTCCTCGCCATCGTCGCCCTCAGCGTCCCTCGCAAGGCGAAGCATGCCATTGCTCATGCAAAGAAGATGCACTACTATCTAGCTGTTTAACCCGGTGCAGCCTGCAGTGGGTGCCGGCCGGGCCGCAGCGGCCCCGGCCGCCTCAGAGTGAGGAAGACGAATAACGGACTTCATAAACAATAGTCAAATACCATAACGGTAAATAACGGATGTAACGGGCGCACTGAGAGTAATATGATGCCCTCCGACCAAGAGGCGTCGCACCAGTCATGGCGTGTCCGATGAGTCCCTTGGTAGAGGATCGGCGGCGATGAGGTGGAACCTGAGGAAGCAGGAGGCCTCGTAGCCTTCTAGAGGATGCACCCAACGTCGTTGAAGCTCAGAGCAGTACCCAGAGACTGTTGCAAGTCAACAGTCTGACCAGGTCGACAAACGAAAGGTTAGAAATTGTCAAAGGACGGGGAGATGTCGGGACTCATGAAGAACCCCAAAGTTGCTGTTTTGTTTTCGTTCCTTGTGCAAATGATGTTTGAACAATCTTGTTCGAGAACTAGCGCTCGTATCATGGAAGATCCCTCTGCCGAAATGGGTCATTCCAACTTGTTGTTGAGGGCGATGAACAGCACGATACATGTTCTCGAAGAGGCTGCAGGCATAGGCGGAGTGGCAGGGATGGCTCTCACCAATCAGCCTGTCGTGAGAGTGAGAGGTGAACTCGATCGTGTGTACGTTTCGTTCGGAAACAACCCCGGCTGTGGCACTTTGCTAGGTACGACTGTCGCAACAGTGAAGAACGGCCTTGCGGTCTTCACAGATGTTGGTATATCGCAACCAGGAGTTGGATACACCTTGAAGTTCTGCGCTGGAAATTGTGTCTCTATGAATGGAACTTACACGCACATCTTGCTCTCAAACCCGTTCGATGTTCTCTATGGAAGGTTGCTAGGGGTTGACAACATTGAAACCCTCCAAGTTGACCAGTTGTTCCAATTCTCGGTCCTCGTTCAGAGGAACGTAGAAGTATCTGGCGTGTATTATTGGGATACAGCACAAGATTATGATTTCGGGATTCATGCTATGCTATGGGGTGACGGGAAACTGGTGGGGGATACGGTGATTTGGCCGGTAGATGGCAAGGCGACCTTCAGAAATTTGAGCTTGCAAACGAGTACAAGGGACACCCAGTTCCAAATCAAACTTTTCACTTGTTATGGCAGAGCAGAGATCTCATGTACGGATTCCCTCATGAGCACCTTCACCAACTCGTTCTCGGTGTTGCCCGGTAGAGGGGTTGGGATCACAGTGATCACTTTGCCAACTTTGAACATGAGCGTTGCCGGATTGGCGTTGGGCAGCGTCTGCTCCTACAAAGTTGGGTCCAGGTGTCTGAAGAGAACTTCGATCCTTCCGCCGACAGTCGCACTCGTCGATGTCTACGGGAACTATGCTGACGGGAACGATTTCTTTGTTTGCGCTCAAGTCCATCAGCAGCTCTCTGTGAACGAGACCATTGGTGTAGAAGCGCAAGGGGTGTTGCTCAAGTTCGTAGAACGTGGAGTAGCTTCTTTCGACTCAGTGATTGTTCGGTCTTCCGGCAATGATTTTGTTCTTTTCTTTCGCATCTACGAGGTCTCGGAGCTGCTTCCGAACTGCTCAAATCCCAGCTTTGCTAGCACGACGTCCGAGAGGTTCAGCATACTCGCTGCAGAGGTCAGTCAGCTCAAGGTCGTCGAGCAGCCTGCTGGAGCGATCGTAGCAAAGTCAACGTCCAACGTCAGGGTCAGCGTTGCCTTTCAAGATAGTTTCGGAAACATCATCACCAATGCTCAAGGGTTGACTGTCTCTGCGGAGATCGGCCGGTTTCAGGGTACTTGCAGCTCATACAGCACATGCCCATCGAATGGCACTTTCATTCAGAATGGTCTTTCTACAGACGGAATTGTCACGTTTGCAAGTATAAGGTTGTCAACGGTTGGAACGTATCAGCTCAAATTTTTCTCCATGTCCCTTTCTGCTCTAACCACCAATTTTGAAATAGTAAGCAGCACTGCGTACATTATCGCGATGTCGACCAGCCCCACCGATTCTTCATGCTCGTGGAAATCAGGCTCTACGGGAGATGTCCAATGCACTTTTGGAGGAATTTTGATTCCTCAACCGGCTTTCATGATCTATGATCAGTTTGGGAATGTTGCTAACGCAGATAGCAATGTGTATGAGCTCTCTGTCGTCGGAACCGGAGCAAACAGCCCAAGCCTGATTTGCGACGACTCGTTCCCTGCCAACCAGAACTGCAGGGCCTCCAGTGTGGGTGGGATCGTGAAATTCACGGACGTGCGGGTGGACCAGACTAGCTCCCAGCTGCAGCTGCTCCTCTCTTTGCCGAACTGTTACGCTCTGACGAGGTGTGATGACCCCAGCAAGTTCATCAGCACAGCAGAGACAGACCCCTTCAACGTGTACGCCATCCGTGACATCGTCCTCAACTCCAACGTGTGGGGGATTGTAGCCGGCTGCCCGTCGCAGACTGGAATCCTGCTCAGAACCTTCGGGTACCTAGAAAACACGGGCAAGAACGTTTTCATCCCTGTCAACGGAGGGAACGTCGTCGTCTCCCTCTTCGTCTGCGGGGTACAGTACGATGACTTTCAGCTCTCATCTCCCGTGCAGGTCGTCGAGCAGTACACTGGAGCCTTCAGGCAGACGACCGAGGTCATCAATGGGAAGAGCGTCTTCAACAAGGAGATTCCTGTCGTCGGGGTGCCTTACTACGCCTACTTCTGCAGCGCCGTTCTCCCTCCTTGCACGACTTCCTCCTGGATCGTTTCTGCCGACAAGGGAAGCTGCAACATCACGAGACTGAGCGCTGCCGGCCGCTTCGTCCTCATCTGCGGAGTTGAGAGCGCACCCAGCAAGATCAGTTTGAGTGCTATGAGGTGGTTCCATCCCAAGAACGCTTCTTGGACACAGGGCACTAGCGCCAACCTCACGCTCAGCCCCATCTCCCGAGCATGCGACACTAGCAGCGGCTCCAGTGAGCTGTGGGGCCAGTCCTCAGCCAAGTTCGTTGACGGCATCGCCTCCTTCGGCAACCTCAGGATGAACATCTCCGGCCTGCACACCCTTCGCTTCCTGATCCAGTTCGACGGCTCCACGGAGACATTCGTGCGCGAGGGTTCGCTGAACGTCTCCGTTGGCGCTGCATGGGACCTCAACGTCATCCGCCAGCCCTCGCAGATGGTCGTCGGGCAATTCTCGTCCCCCACGTTCGTCCTCCTACTCCTCAACCTCCAGGGCGACGTAGTGAGGGGGTGGAGCTGCGATGGCCTGTCGTGTTCCATCCCCGGGCCCAGCAAGCACCACGTGCAAGTCACACTGGTTGCACTCAACGGCTCAGTCCCGGCATACAAGACGATCTCGCAGGAGACTGTGCTTGGGTTGGAGTTTTCCTTCAACTTTACCACCCCCGGCTACTACTCCCTACTCTTCACATACTCGTCCGCGGACCTCTGCATTGCCAACTCCCAGCTGACGGCCACCAGCGATGTGTTCGTGGTCGAGGCTGGCTTACCTGCCTCCATCGTCTTCGTCCAACAGCCTACGCCGGGTTCGCTCGGGGCGGGAGATTCTTTCAGCCTGTCGTTCGCGGTCAGAGACTCGTTCAACAACACAGTCTCCACCTCCCAGGCGATCGCCGTTGCCGTTGCAGAGTCGACTGACGTCTACTTGTACAGTCGGTGCGATCAGCAGGCATTCCAGCTCAATGGGTGCGAAGATCTGAAGATGACAAGCATCCAGATGACGAGTGTAGTCCAGAATCTGACTTTCACCATCGTCAGGCCTGGGGTGTGGAGTGTGAGCCTCGCTCTTGCCAGCGCTCTCAAGTTCAGCTCCTTCCCTGTTGTCGTCAACCAACCTGTGTTCAACGAGCAGACGAGGTTCCTTGATGTGGGGAAGACAGTCCCTTCTGCCCAGGCTGGAGACGAGCTGAGCCCGCCGGTGACGTTGGCCTTTCAAGATGTGTTTGGCAATCAGCTGAGAACTTCAAGCATGCAAGTTCAGCTCATCAACCTCGAGGCTTTTCTCGAGGGTCAACTCGTCTACGGTCCCTACAACATCTCAGGCATCGACCAGAACTTTGTCGTCCAGGGTCTCCGACTGTTTCAGTTCCAGCCTGCCCTCAAGGTCCGCTCGTCCAACTGTAGCGTTACCGTCTCCTTGTTCTTCTCTGCCACCCTCGTGCATCCCGGCGGGTCCTCAAGCGTTTCAGGGTCGGCGAGGGCCGCACTGAGGCCTCGAGACGTCTCCAACATCCTTTTCTTCTTCACGTCCTACCAGCCCATCGCCGGCGTGAATTTCTGGGACCCACCAAGTGCCCAGCTGGCGGACGATTACGGGAACCTGATCTGCAACCATGGTGTTGCCGGCGTGTCTGTCCAGCTCTCCATCTGCAGCCTTGCCAACCTCTGCGATACTCTTCTCAACAACTACCCGCTGCTGCAGGGAAGTCTCGCCGTCTTTCCCAACGTCTCGGCATCGCGTGTAGGGGAGCAGCAGCTCGTCGTGCGCTACCTTGTCAACGGGCTCGTGACCTACGAGCGACGGTCTCAGCCCTTCGAGGTCACCAGCGCTGCGGCTGTCAACGGCTCCTTCCTCCGCCAGCCGACAGCAGCGCTGGAGAGCGAGAGTATCGCGACAGAGAGTGGGAGAGCCGGTTGTGAGCCTTGCAGGGTCCACCAGGGCCTCCTCCTTGAGGTTCTTGACAAGTTTGGGAACCTTGTCACGAGCCCAGTCGAGGTCGGCCTGTCAGTTATATACTGTCCAGGTCTGTCAATCATGGGAGATACCAAGGCCTTCTCAGTCGAGGGGATCGTTAAGTTCGAAGAGGTCGTGTTGGTCAAGTCCTCCTCATCATCATCCTCACCTTCGTCCTCGTACAGTTGCGCGATTGTTGCGACGTTTGAAGGGGGGGCGATCGAGTCCAACACATTTCCTTTCCGAGGGATACAGTCGCTGCAGTTTGTGTCCCCGCCTGTGCAGACTCTTGTGAGAAGCCGAGTGCAAGGAGGAAACGTGTCGGTCAGGATGATAGACGATGACGGGATCGTTGTCAATTCCACGTCCTTACAAGTCAACGTGACTCTGGACGACTTGGCTTGCGACTGCTCTGCTGATTGCGCCGGGAGCTCGTTGGTGAAAAGTGTCTTCGCCTTCCCATGCATTCTTGCGCCACGCGCTTCGGGAGTTTATTCTTTGACAGCCAAGTTAGTGTCAAAGTACAAACAGCTACAAGTGACAACGTCCTTGACTGTCTTGACTGACCCTCCTTTCAAGATGACTGTCAGCCCAGTGTCAGATCATCCGGCACAGGCAAACTCAGTCCTCAGCTTCTACGTGCTTCTTACAGACGTATACGGCAACCGTGTGGTTCCCTTCCCCTCCAATCAAGTAGTCAAAATGAGCATCGTCGCAGATCAGTCACAAATCAGCAGCACAGACCTTCAAGATGGCAGGAGGAGGATTTCAATTCCTTCCCCATCTTCATCAGGATCTTACGTGACCAGTTTCTCCCTCCTTGGCTCAAACATACAACCTGTCTCCGTCACCTTCACAGTCACTCATGCCCCCTTGCACTCTGTTCAGATCATTTCGTATTCTTCCTATGCCCTTCAGGACCAACCACTACAGCCTGACCCCCTTCTGCAGCTGCTCGACTCGTACAACAACCCGTTCACTTCCTCAGGTTTCAACTTGACTGTGAAAGCTGCTCTCAACTTCTACTACCGGAGGCTTGATGTCGACCAGAACGGCTTTTTGCAGCTCCGCAACTTCACCTTTACCACCTCCGGCCAGACTACGATCAACATCACGGTGATTGACACCCTGGCTGATCGCTCAGTTCAGAACTCCTCCGGTTCTATCTCAGTTCTCGACCTCGAGACCTTGCTGTCACTCCCTGTTCGATCCAGCACTGCAGGTGATTCTTATCTTAACCTATCAGGACCTCTACAGCTCCTTCCTCTCATCGAAACCTTCAAAATCGGTCCCTCTCCTCCCTCCCTCTTGCTCAGGAGCGTTGTCATCTCCACGGGAGTGCAGGGGGGTCAGACGATCGTGAAGGAGGAGATCGCGCTGAATGGTTCTCAAGTCAACCTTCACTCCTCTCTCCATCACCTCAACACCACAGGCATGTTCTCAGCTCGACTTGTCTTCTTGGTGATCTCAGCCCACCCTCTGTCCCTCTCGGGCCCATCCTCCCTCTTCCAGGTCAGGGCTGGGCCTCCCAATGCCTTGATCATTCTGCAAGAGCCGAGTGATCAAATAGCGCTTCATGGTTGCCAAGAGAACTTCCCTTGCCCCCTCCCGTTCAACTTCTCTTTCCCTCCGCTTCCTGTACAGCCTGTCATCCGAGTGGCAGACAGGTTTGACAACGGAGTTCCTGACGTGACGGTGAATGCCTCGATCGTCGACCTCTACAACCAGACATACGAAGGGTGCTGGTTCTCAGTCTCTACGGCGGGCCCGCAAGGCGAAGCTCGCTTCAGGAATGTAACAGCCATCCTGCCACCAGACGGCCCGTTCCCTTACTTTCAAGTTGTCTTCGCCGTCGATGGGATGCAGAAGCTGTCCAAGGTTTATTCGATCATCTCCGATTACCTCCTCATCGTTGAGGCTCCTAGTTCTCCGCCGTCGTCAGTGGTAGCCGGACAGAGTCTGACTGTCACAGTTGGGCTCAGTGACTCCTCCTCCTCCACTCTCCACGTCGGCTCTCCGCTCTCATTGAGGTTCAGCGACGGGTTGTACACTCAGGACGAGTACAAGGCTTTCTTCACTCAAGGAGTCGCCTCGCGAACAGACGTGAAAGTCACTAGGACCTCAACCAACATGAGTCTTTTCATCCAGTACCTCGCGGTCACGAGGCAGATTGGCCCGTTCGTCGTTACCGCTGCCTCCTACGATCACATCACCATCCTGCAACAGCCAGCTACAGTCTTTATGGTCGACCAGCCCTCCCCGACTCCAGTACTCCTGGCACTGTACGATGCTTACAACAACCTTGTGGACGGAACGTTTTCTATCTCAGCCAAGTCGTCACTGACCTGGACCAACTCCCTCCAATCCTGCCAGGACTTGACCTGCTCCCTCACGACCTCAGGAGGGAGGGCAAGCTTCTTAGGCTTCCGCTTCCTCACTCTATCCTCTCAGTCTTTCTTGACCTTGTCCATCGGCCAAGTGTCTGTGACAAGCAGCCCGTTCTCAGTGATCGCCGGTCCGCCAGATGCTGTGCGAAGCTCCTTCACGGGCATTCCCAGCACGTCCTCTGCTGCCGGAGCGATCCTGTCGGGGATCGTGTGTAACGTCAAAGACTCGAGAGCCTCTAGTGTGACGGTGGTGGCGGCAGGCAGTGCTGTGAGTGGAGGGAAGGAGTACGTCGTTCTGCCGCAGGCTGCCAGCTCGGAAGATGGGTTCTACGTCAACATGACTATCAAGATCCTGTCGGGGTCAGGAGCGAATCAAAAGGCGACGATCGTGTCGTACAGTGGGAAGTCGAGGACGGCTGCCGTTCTCTTTGATCGAGCTGCTGGTCCTGGTTCACAGTTTGCCATCTACCGCCCGGCTGAGTGGAGGCTGGTAAGGGTGTCGAACAACGTGGAGGCCGAAGTTGACCCTGCAGACTACTTTTGGCATGGCCCAACGCACGGGGAGATTGACAACGGACAGGTCGCGGCCTTGCCGTTGGAAATCTTTGCTAGCGGATCCTACCGTCTCAAGGTCAAGTCGGGTGACTCTGTGTTGTCCTCAAACGCGCTTGTCATCGCCTCTGGTCCAGCGGTTTCCTTCAAACTTGCGGTGCAGTCCTCCTCTGCCAATCAGCTTTCAGTGGGGAGCCTTCCAGCCTTGCAAGTGACGGAGGTCGATCGCTATGGGAACCAAGTTCAGAGTTCCACCTCCCGCTCGTACTCGCTCGTAGCAGAAGCCCGGGTCATCGGGCCTCGGCTAGTGGAGGACTCATCTCCGATCTTGACGGGAACTACCACAAAGGCCTCTTCTTCAGGTGTCGCGACCTTCACTGACTTGCAAGTCAAGACTGTAGCTCAAGGGCTTACATTCTTGGTGTTTACCACCACCCTAGGCATGAGAGTATCTGATGACTTTGTCATCCTACCGGGCAGCCCTGTCGCCATGTCCTCTTACGCACACCTCTCCTCGTACAGACTTGACCCATCGGCGGCCACAGCATTTCCCACTCAGCCTGTGGTGGGGGTAGTGGATGTGTATCAGAACTTTGTCACGGATGTTGAGATAGCGATCGTGCTTATGAGGAATGGCCAAGTTTGTTCATCACAATCAGATTGTCAGGCTGAGCTCATGGGCAACCAGAACATAGCTGCTGATGCAGATGGCAAGTTCTACTACACGGATCTCTTCGTGGCGTCTGCTGGATACAACTACACTCTCAACTTCTCTGTCTCACAGTATCATTACCAGGCTCTGCACGTTGAGCTCGTTTCCAACCTGTTCACCGTCTTTGCGGGCCGGGCTATGTCGTTCAAGTTCATCCCCTCGATGCCCTGCCCAGCTGCTCCCGCTCCTTGTACGCTCGCTGGACAAGCACTTCCTACTCATCGGCTGATGCTAACGGACTTCTATGGAAACAAGGTCTCTGAGAACTTCGACGGGGTGGTTGTTCAGGCGAGCCTTGAGGGAGGAGGGCAACTGAAAGGAACCGTCACTGCCGAGGTGAAGGGAGGAGAAGTCTCCTTCAGTAACCTGCGTGTCCAAGTAGCCCTTGACCCTTCCGCCTTTAACGTCATCTCCGTTGCAGACTACAACTGCGGACAAGTACAGGGAGCGTGGAAGCTTCGATTCCAAAATCTTGCAGGAGGGAGGACTGGCGATTTCCCCCTGCCCCTGGTCGTCTGCTCCGACCCCTTCGTCATCCTCCCGACTGACCCGTCCACGTTACTCGTCTTCCCTTCCACAGTGCAAGGTGCCCTTGCGTACGCCTACCTGCCAGCCCTCATTGTGACCCTCTACGACGAGTTCGGGAACGTCGCGTACCAGGCCGGAGGCATCGTCAAGTCGTCGTTGAAGTCATCGACCAACCCAGAGACAGCCTTGAAGAACGCAAGCTCAGTAGATATCGCCCGAGGCAAGGCGACCATCACTGGGTTGTACATTGACAGGGAGGATTCTGCGGTCGTCATTGAGTTCTGCTATCAGATCTACTCCTCCTGCCTCATCCTTGGGAGCTCTGACAGCTTTGCGGTCAGCACGTTGCTGCCGACTACAGCTCTATGGAACCAGCAAGGGAGCATTCTTGCTGGAAAGCCTCTCTCCACCATAACTGTTTACCTTCACTCGGTACCCTCCATTTTTTTCTCCCCCGTCGCATTCCAGATCCATCTGTGTCAGAACGGGGTCTGTACGTACGACCAGTACCTGACGGGCTTGAACACTGTTGTTTCGAACACCAGGTGGGTCAGTTTCGGCAACGTCATCATCACAAAGACCGGAGTTTTCACGCTGAGATTGGATGCAATCAACATCCCAAGCTTCAAGGTTTTCACCAGCTCATTCACAGTCCTTCCCGCAGACAGCAGCTTGTGCAACAGCCCAGGGAGCTGCTCCTTCCAGGTCGCCGAGTCGCCCGTCAATGGAACCCTAGCAGGCTCCAACTTCTCTGTCTCTGCGGACATTTTTGACAAGTATGGGAACCTGTTGACAGCCGGCCAGGTGCAACTTACCATCGCAAGAGGCCCTGCTGGGGCTCAGCTGGTGGGAAAGACTCTCGGGCAGATCGACGCCAACGGCCGGGTCAATTTCCTTGTATCGATCACCATGAGCTGCAGCCCACTTGACTGTCAAGGCGCGTCGGAGGAAGGGTACCAGCTCTTGTTGACCAAGGAGGCTTCCTCGGTCAAGACCGAGCTCTTCAGCGTCCTGAACCTCTTAGAGCTCAAGTCGCTCTCGTTCACCGTCCCTGTCCCAACTGCCATTGCAGGCATTGCCATGCCACTCAACCCGTTCGTGACAGTCAGAGACAAGTACGGCAACATCGTCAAGGAATACAACATCCCGCTGAAGTGGAACGTTGGCAAGCCGGTCGACATTCAGGGCTGCCTCGTATGCGCTCACTTTGCCTGGAGCTGCAGTCAGAATCTCTCTCAGACGTGTTCAAGTGTTTCCCTACCTAGCGCTGGGCAGCTGGAGTTGGGGCCAACGGTCCTGACCAAGGCGCAATCGAGTGTAAAATTATCAGTGACGCTTTCCTTCTGGACCGGAGAGACGATCGGGACGGCGCTGTCCAACTCATTCGAAGTCATACCTGCCTTTGCCTCTCTCGTCTCTTTCGTACTTGTCCCCTCGCAGCATGTTGCTGGCCTTCCCTTCTCATACAGATTGCAAGTGGAAGATGTCTTCGGAAATCTCATCACGCGGGGCTGGGTGCACGCGACCCTTCTATCTACATCGGCTGTTCACTTCGACTTGTCTGGCTGCTCGCAGTGCATTCAGTGGACTAACGCTTCGTCGATCACAAGTCAGTTCGAGGTCAAATTGCAAGTGACTCAATCGGTCCTGGATGATTCACTGGTTGTGCTCTTTGAATATTATGATCCTGATTGTCAAAAGCTATTTGGAAACTTCTCGACCAACACAGCAGGAATGTCATGCGAGACGCTGAAAACCACGAAGCCTATGGCTCCAGGCTTGGACTGCTCAACAAACCTCAGCCTATCAAGTTCTAACTTCTCTGTATCCCCAAACATCCCATTCCAGACTAAGTCAACGGCTCAGACTCAGATCGTGAACGGAAAATTGACCTCGATGGAGATCACAATCTTCGACAGACAAATGAACAAGGCAGTAGGTTTCAATGAGAGTTTCACACTTTGCTTGCAAAGGCATCTTAGCTGCAATCAAACCTCTGCGTTTGAGGTTCAAGACATCGGCTGCTCGCCAGCCTTGTTCTCGCAAGGAGTCTTCACTGTTTCCCTTCAGATTCCAACAGTCAGCATCTGCGTCCCCTCGCTCATGACCATGCAGGTGAAGGGATATGCTGTTAGCTCAGTCTCCTCTGTCAACCTCTCAGTCGTCAGCCCGACAATCTCTGTGACTCCTGGTGAGTTACATTCCTTTGCTCTCCTGCGCAACGTCAGCTCTATGAACGCGTACGGAGAATATTTGTATGTGCAACCGATGCTTGCTCTCAGTGATGTGTACGGAAACAGACTCACTACCCCAGAACAAGTCAATGCAACTCTTCTACATTGCACAGAAGATGATTGCGAGGCAACAGCATCTGTTCAAAGTGACGAGTATGGAGTTGTCAAGTTCACTTCATTGAGAGTGATGCGTCCTCCGAACGTGAACGTATCAGTCCAATCCTACCAACTCATTTTCCGATCTGGTGCAGTCTCGATACTGACGGACACGTTCAAGGTGTACAACCTTCAAGAACTGGTTGTTTTGAATGGTTTGAATCGCATAGCTGTCGGTCTTGTCGCTGAACCCCCGTTGCGCGTGGGACTGCGATACGGCCCTTCGATGGGTTCAGATGACATGCAGTTTGTCGACACCTGGCCAGTTCCAGTACAGACAGTAGTGATGCAAGGCAGTAAAGCTCTTCTTCCCCTTGCAGCATACACCTCTTTCATCTCCAACGGTTCTGCTGAGATCAAAAACTTCTCGATCCCCTCGGTGCTCGTGAATCTCACGCTTCAGCTTTCACTCGTTGGGTATCAACTAAAGAGCACGAGTGGGACTTTCTCTGTTCAGAGCCTCCAAGCGCTCCATCCGGTATTTGTGACACCTTTTCCCAGCATCATCGAGGCTGGTACAAGTTTTGATCTTCAAGTCAATCTGGTAGACGCCACTTTTGAGTCTATCAAGACTTCTATTCTCCATAACTTCTCTGCCTCGTACTTGGTAAAGCTCGACTGTTACAGTGGGATTTCTCACAACATCGTTCTTCCTTTCCAAGGAGTCAACTCCACGCTCTCAATCAACGGCTCTGCAGCCTTTCTCAATCTTCGTTTCTATGCAATCGCTGAAAGTGCTGTTTGTCAAGTTGTAGTTCCTGGGACCGTTGGATATGATTATGAGAAACCAGAGATCTTGATGAGTCCGAAATTTAAAATTTCAAGCGCAAACCCGTACCGTATTGAGATTGTTCAATTTCCAAGCAGCATAGTATCTTCTGAAAGGCTTTCTTTGTTTCCTGTTGTGAAGGTGTATGACGTGTACAGCAACCTATTCACAAAGGATATGTCAGTTGCAATCAAGATCGATTGTGTACAAGACTGTGCTGAGGTCTTTGTCGACAACAATGCTGTTCTTGTCCGAAATGGAATTGCGAACTTCTCAGAGCTCATTGTCAACGCTACAGCAAACAAGAATGTCACCTTCAAAGTCTCCCTTTTAAACTCTACTGGCGACATCTTTCTTCAGAACCATGGCTACATCCTGGTGCCTTATATCCCCATCCTCCCGAAACTGGTGCAACAGCTCGTTACGTCCTTCGGAAGAATCGAGATCGCACTGAACCCCTCAGACACATCTTTCAACGCAACCATGAATCCCTGGCCGCTTCTCCGCATCGACGACCTCACTGGGAACAATCGTCTCTTTATCTGCATGTCAATGATCCAGGGAAAGTTCCTGGGTGCCGTTTCGCAAGTTCGACTGCGACCGGCCGGCGATGATGCAGCAGTCTTCATCAATCCAGACGGTCAGTACGCAAGGTACGAGATCTCTGGGAGTTTTCTGACTATGAACGGGTTCCGTCTGGACGGCAGCCTGGGAGGGGATTTGCGATTTCTCTTCTCAGCTTGCAACGAAACTACAATTCCAAATGTAGCAGCTTGCAACCAGAATCCAGCAAACTGCCAAGGACTGCTGTCTTCTGCATTCAGAGTCGTCAATGGTAATCAGATCAACTTGAAGAATGTCTTGGCAGCCAAGGACATTATCATGGCAAACGACGCTTTCAGCATCAGTTTTATGCTGTTGGATGAAAATGGATTTCCTCTTTCGAGCGAATCTGTTGAAGCTCACCTTTTGCTGGTTGAACACAAGGATCCAAATGTCAACTTCACCATAGCCACCAACATGAGTGTATCAGGTTATGATCACGCTGATGCTGGAAATCTGTATTTCTCTGGAGTAAAGGCTGCCTATGTTGGAGTATTCAGAGTCACCGTGTCCATCAGGCAGGATGTGTTTTCATTTCAACACATCACTATCGTGCATGGCAAGCCTGCCAAGCTGGTCTTTGACCCCATCCGACTCAACGGAACCGTTGGATTCAACTTGGCCTTGCAATCAAGCATCGCAGTCACTATTCGTGACGCCTCAAACAACCTTGTCTCTTGTCAGGGTCTCAATGAAAGTGACTCAAAGTTCATACAGCAAAGCGTTCCTGGGTGTGCAACTGCCGCAAGAGTCTCAATCAAGTTGTCTCTGTATCAGAAGTGTTCAGGTCAAACAGCCTGTGTAGCGACTTTACAGCAAGGCTTGCTGGAAGGGCAGCTGACGAACGTGACTAACTATGGGAAGGGAGAATTCAGGAATCTCACGATATCGAAATCTGGGTATGGGTTCTACTTTTCGGCGGAAGCAACGATAGCAAACCTGAATCTCATGGGGGAGAGCAGCGAGTTCTCTGTATTGGAGACATCCTATGGCGGAATGGTAAATGGTAGAGGAGATGGTCTTGGCAACAATTCTCACTTTCAACTGTCAGGTGGTTGGAGGATGTCCGGCTGAGGGAGCTGTGTTGAATGTGCACGAGCTTGTAGATAGTCTCAAGGTGTTGCGAGTGTTTTCATCGGATAACCGAAGCATGGATTCCACCACAAACGGTGCCTCCGGTTGAAGACTGAAACATGTCGCTGATGATAGTCTTCCAGGAATTTGTTCTTCTGAAGGGTTCTGCTATGTCAATGCGACTTCGGTACAGGCGTATGGGATTGGAGGAGGATACGATATGGGGTGAATGACCTCTATTTTTCTCTGATCCGATTTGACTTGATGCACTTTACAGTCCGATCCTCTGCACGTCCGCAAACTTCTCCTGCATAAAGCTATCGTCGATGGGCTCTCGTTTCTCGGATGGGATGGTACTTGAGTTTTGCTAGATCGTTGTTCGTTGAGCTCTTTCTTGCTCTAACAGGCTGCTATCACAAACCTGCGACTGCCGACAGTCTCAATGCCGAAGCTAACCCTCCGCCTGGAAGTGTCATCCCCCTTTGACGGGAAGGTTGTGTATCAAGACTGCCCGGCCGTCGAGCTTCTTCCTGGTCCTCCTACGTCGATCGAGATCATGTTGCAACCGCCGGGAGGGAACATCGCAGGCTCATCGCTCACTGTGCAGCCTCAACTTCGTGTCCTAGACGGGTGATGCTACGTGCACGATTTGAGGTCAAATGATTGCTTTCTCCCACAGATATCACAACAAGATTGTTTCTCCTGTCACATTTAAAGCGACTCTTTGTGCTGCATGCACTTGTCCTTGCACAGACTCTCAGCAGATTTTGCCGGGAGGGGTAATAGTGGAGCCTTCCTGCAACGCAAGCAAACCCCAGATAAAAGAAGCTTGGATATGCACAAGGTGAAGGTGTTTTGTGGTGGAAATCAGAAGTATTGATGTCTTTCTTCTCTAGCTCGTCCCCTGCGATCTTCGACAACAGCATGCCGATGAATCAAGCTCGAGGCTTCGCCAACTTCCGGAATATGAGGACCACGAAAGCATACAGCAAGATGAAATTAGTGTTCTCGATGCTGGGTATGAACGACCTTCAATCGTCTTCAATATCATTTCAGGTGATGTCACATCAATCATAGGTGCTTGCTAAGTTTTGAATGCCGTTCCTGCACAGGTCATCCCATGCTCGCCGAAGTACCTCTTTCTCCCCACCTCGCCATCATCCACTTCTCCTTTCGAAGCCGGAACTTTCTTTTGCAGCGGATCGCTCTGCGATGTTCGAATACTCGATGCTTACAGGAATTTGGCCAATGGATATCCTGTGGAGGTATGAAATAAAACAGTAGCATCCGTTCCATGTTGACGTCATTCCAGATTCAAGCTATTCTGTATCGAAAGCCGGAAGCTAACCGAGCAGGATTTGCATTGAATCCGTCTTGCGCGTGCAAGGGTATCAACACTAATTACGCCGTCTCTTCCTCACTGGAAAACTTCGATTATGGAAGGTGACATCATACCTTTTAAACGTACCTATATGACTGAACAAAACTTTGATTGCAGATATTGTGCAGTGTGGGATGGTTATGGTTCACAGTGCGGCATTGCTCATCAGACTTGCTCGTCAGGCTGGTTGTGCTGCCAGCCTTGGTGCTATGTGGACGCCTCTTGCCCTGGCGCTGTTCCAGACACTGTGGTGCCCGGACTCTTCTACTCCTATCAGACCTGTTCGATAGACTTCGTGACTACTCAGAACTGCGGAGTCATCAATCAGAACAATACGTGTCTAAACAGAGATGGAGGCAGGTATTGGATCTCTACACACACTTCCCAGTCGGAAACAGTCGAGAATCTCTTTGGAGGCACAACCAAGAGCACGAACACAGGTATTGCAACTTTCACAGACCTGTATGTCAAAACTCCGGGAGACTATCAGCTTGCATTCAGAGGAACCTACTTGGCACAAATCTTGTACTTCAAAGATGAAGTGACTGTCAGATCAAACATAGTCAGAGGTCTGAACCTGATCCAGTCTCCTGATGATAACTCGATCATCAATCTCCCGCTCTTGAAGCAGCCCATAGTACGGCTATCAGACGCATACAGCAACACAATCTTTGTGAATGACTTCTGCGACACAGTCACCGTCTCTATCATCTCAGATTCCCTGCGAATGTTGAAAGCTACTCCTTCTGGCAACGTCTCAGCCCTCGACCCATCACTTGTTCTGAGCAAGAGATTTGCTAAGGCACAACTTGGGATGGTGGAACTCAGCGATATGATTGTGGGAGGTCTGACAGCGGGAACAGCTCAGCTGAATTTTACCACAGGTTGCTGCGCCTCTGATCCACGACTCTGCTTCTGTGCTGACCCCGTAACGGGTCTTGATACTGGTCTTTCAAAGCCCAACAAGGGACCTTGTGCTTGGGTAGCAACTCCTTTGTTTTATGTCAACCAACCTTTACATCACCTCACAATCTCTGGAAGTCTTCCGTCCACGATACAAGCAGGGCAACTGTTTGATGTTGTCGTGCTGTTGAAAGATCGTCAAGGGCAGACGATGAGGAAGGATGGCGTCACGGTAGTTCTTCAAGTTTCAAACCCTCTGACGAAGCTTCTTGGGCCAAGACAATCCGCCTCACTCCAGGGTGTATGCACTTTTTCAGGTTTGCAGATTTTGGAATACACGAATGGTGACCTGCTTTACCTGAAGTTCACAGCGAGTGACAACAGCGACATCTCCACCACATCAAGTCCCTTCGTTGTCATTGCGGCTCCTCCATTCAAGCTTCAAGTCACTGCAAGCGTTGTGTCCATCCAAGCCTCGGATATCCAGACGACTGGCTCCATCATTCAGTTCATCATCGCATCGTTTGATGAGTTTGGAAATCCATCGCTCAAAGGATCGAACGCCTCCGCGATGTTGAGTGTCGATACAATGGCAGTGTCGACGGATTATTTTGGAGTTCAACCAACTTCAGCTCAGATCCTGACCGGCACTACCGTTGCATCTTTTGACTCCTCCACTTCTCGTGCTTTGTTTGACAGCTTCTCAGTCAGGTTTGCTGGGAACTATCGGTTTCTGGTCAAAGTTGACTTCGGCCTCGAAGCTATGACTCCGGGCATTGTTGTCACTGCAGCTGACCCTGCATCGCTTGTCACCATCGATTTCGCCTATGAGATCATAGCGTATGAGCCGATTCCTCTTCGTTTCGCTATTCTTGACAGGTTCAAGAATGTTGTCACATCGATCATTGGGTCTGTCTTTTCAATTTCTATGCTATCTGGGCAAGGTTTCATTCTCCTGAAAGACGGCACTGGCACCGCCCAGCAAGAATGTAAAACTACAGCTCAAGCAGGAATTTTGAACTTCTTGGCTTGTTCCGCTGTCTTCGATTCTGCGACTTCCCAGCAACCTCAAATCTCTGTATCGCCTCCGACGAGTTTGAGTATCCTCACGACAGCTATATCAACAACAATCTACCCTGCTGTGTCGTCCTTTTCAGTCTCCTGGTGCGTACCCAAAGACAGGTGCTCACGTTTCAACGTGTGGTGTGGCTGTTATACAGCGGCACAGTTCAGCGAACAAGATTTTCGATTCATTCTGAATGAGGAACTCTTTTACTTTCCGCGCATCTTTGTGTTTGACCAAAGTCAGAACTTGGCAACTCGAAGCAGACTGAGTATCTCCAGCTCCACAGCGAGTTCTTCTTGTGTGAAGCTCTTCGGGTCAACTAGCCTGATGGTAAACAATGGCACAGTGGACTTTCCAGACATCGGACTGACAAATATGGGGTGCCAAGAGAGTGCTTCTTTGACAAGTGAGACGCTGTACTTCACCATCATTCTTGGAAATGGAAATCAAATTCAGGTCGCCAATACAATCCTACTGACACCTCCAGTCAACAGGATTGACGTGGAGAATTATCGTTTCAATCAATACGCAGGAAACATAATCCCCCCTATCATGATCAAAGCATATGCTTGCGTATCCACCGACGTCTGCAACATGGTGAATTACACGACCAGATCGTTCAAGGCAAACATACATAGTTTGCACATTCCCGCCTGGAATAAGATTGAGCCTGCGCTCAAGGGGACTACTGTCATATACGCAGCTTATGGAAATGCCACCTTTGCCGATCTCAGAATAGAACAAGCTGGAATCTTTGAACTTTTGATCTCTACAAGTACGCCGGGGGATCCTAAGACATATTCTGCTCTATCAAGGCCTATCATCCGTATCTCAGCTAATCAGTTGTACGCAGTCAATGTCAATCAGGCTCCGGGCGTCTGGAGAGCCAGTGACGTCAACGACCCTCTCGTCCTCGAGCTTGTCGACTTGTACGGAAATCGACTTGACTGCGACTTCGGCCTGTGCCCCGACAACTCAACCAGTTACTTGAATCTCGGGCTGAAGCCAGCCACTCAGCTGCGCTCGAGCCCGACTCTGAGTCTGATGCTGGACTATCCGAGTTTCGAGCTCCCTTGTGATTCCACCTCCCTCGACTCTCAATTGGGCTGCGGCTGCTTTAGCGGTTCGGTTCAAGCTAATGCTGTCAGGGGATTGGCAGACTTCGGTTGCATATCCATCAGCAAGGCCCTCAAGAATTATTCATTGTCGATTTTCATCGACCACACGAGATATCTTGAGATGTTCTTCGATGTGACACCTGGCTCGCTAAAGCGTCTTGAGGCGGTCAGCCAGCCCTCAGTGTATGGTATTGTCGCTGGACAAGTTGTAGCGCCTGTGGTGAGTGTCAAACTGCTGGATGGCTGCGGGAATCGGATCATCTCTCGGGCTCAAGACCTCCTTCTAGTAGCCGAGGCCTGTCCAGCATCGGCCGGTCTGTTCGGGGTCACGGCAAACACGTCCCTCGACGGCGTCGGGTACTTTTCCAACTTGAGGATTCAAATCTCTAGCAACATGCCTTGTGAATTCTCGGATGTTCCGTGTCCCTTGGACAAACAGCCTTTGAGTATTATGATCTCTGCGGGTGATATCTTCACCATGACAAGAAGCTTCTTCGTGACTAACGGGCCTTTGAACAGCCTTCTCGTAGCCCAGCAGCCGGCCGGTGTGGTACAAGGTGTAGCCTTCCAGACTCAGCCGGTGGTCAAGCTCGTGGACTACTATGGAAACACTGTCAGCTCGCCCTCGAAGAATGCCTATGTGGTTGAAGTAGAAATTTCGAGTGAAACATCTTGCGTTGACGGCAACTGCAACACCTGCGGAGATTGGTGTGATGGCTCCATTATCAGCGGAAAGTGTTATCGCTACGATTCCAGCCGAACCACCTGGGCTGTGGCTGAGAGCAAGTGTGTGGCCTGGGGTGGAACTCTGGCAAAACTTTCATCCTCCACAGAGCAGGACATCGTATCGCTGATTGCTGGGAACAACGAGGTTTGGATCGGGCTCCAGTACGATGCTGATTTACGCGCATGGAAATGGATCGACAATGTTCGGCTCCTGATCGACCGCTGGGCTGCGTCAGAACCGCACGTGTCTCTCAATTGCGCGTCAATGGAAGGAAGCAGCTGGTACTCCAAGTCCTGCTCAGCGCTCCTCCCCTCGGTCTGCGTCCGATCCTTCGATCCCACCAACGTCGATCAGTACCGCTGCGAGACCTGCGTGTCTCTCAGCGGCACTCGAGCGCTGACTGCGGTTGATGGCTTCGTTGAGTACTCTGACCTCAGCACAGCCAGCGATGTCGGTTACTACAAGCTGAATTTCGTCGCCTACTCGATTGACAGCTCTATCCAAGACGTTGGGCGGCCTACCGGAATGTCCGGCCCTTTCTCAGTCGTCCCCCGTGCTGCTGTGATGCAAATTTTCCAGCAGCCGAGTGACTCTTGTGCAGAGCAGCCGTTCGAGCACCAGCCGATGATTTACGTACTCGACAGCTCCAACATGTTGGTGAAGGGTTCCGTCATGTTGGTCACAGCTTCTCTCAAGGATCCCAACGCTACTGTCAGACTGCTAGGCATGCGGACGCAGGCTGCGCGTGACGGAGTAGTTGTGTTCACTGATCTTCGAGTGGACGGGCCCTCGATCTCAGGTCTGATGCTGGAGTTTTCGATGATGGTTGGAACAACCAGGTTGTTTGTTGACTCTCAAATCTTCGTGGTCCTTCCTCCGGCTACACGAATGATGATCCGCTCGGACTTCCACGACATTTATGTTGCGGGGCAAAATTTCAATGCTGTACAAGCAAGGTTGCTAAACTCAGTAGGAACAAAGGTTCCGATCACTAACGCAGTGATCCAAGTATCGGTTTTCACGGATGAGAATGAAGTTGTAGGACAAGCTCTCGGTGGTACAACTAGCTTCCTAGTCACCCGCGGCGAGCAAGTCTTGGAGGGCATTCAAGCTCTCAAGTCTTCATCTGGCAATGCTCGGTTTCGTTTGCTGTTTTCCTGTCAAGGAATTGGTTTGCAAGCTCTTTCTCCAAGGTAATCTCTGATTCTTGCTGTGTGATTGCTTTCTGATTCAACCACAGCTTTCAGGTAAACTCCAATCGCTTTGTCGATTTGGACTTCGTCCGGCAGCCTGCAATTATTTCCACTATTGGACTGGTAGATAGATTCACCATTGCTACGAAAGATGCCTGGGGTAATCTAGTATTGACAAACGGCGTGATGATCAGAATCGAAATCTTTAGAGAGAATTATGCCGACGCCGTTCACTCAGGGACAAATATTTCAATTGACGGTCTCGTACAATTTGATAATATTGTTATTTCAAGATCAGGAACTTACAACTTCAAATCTTCTTTCTCCTTCGACATGCAAGCTTGTCTTAACTCAACAGAATTTTGCATAGAATTTGGGACAGAGTATGACCAGGCTTCATCGGTTTGTGCGCTAAGAAAAGCCGCATTCAAGCTTGTCAAGGTTGTTGTAGACATTCCGATGCGACCTAGTGGCATTCGTTTTGGCCAGCAGCCGGTCATTGAAAGAGCAGGAGTGAGGTTTCAGGAATTTGTCAGTTGCGAGATGTACGACGAGTATGGAAATGTCTTGAACACAGACGCTTACAGTGTGGAGATTGTAGTTACCAGTGCATCTGGCTCAGGATGCTATTTCAATCGCGATTTGCAATCATACCCATACCAAGGCATTCAAGTGCAAGTTGGTGGTCCGAGTGAAAATATGAGTATTGCTTCACCTGGAACTCTGCAAACAATTGGTGGGATCGTGATATGGGAGAATCTACTCTGCAACGTAGCTTCTGAAGGATGTTCTGAGTAAGTCTCAATGTAGATCATCATCATTGGCACTGATTCATACGGCTTGCAGGTGCGAGGCGAATTCCTGCAATGATCACAACGCCTACACAATGCAATGCAGAGCTACCGGAGATTTCTGCAACCCGTGCGTATCAGAAGCAAAGTTCCACGTTTATCCAGATGCGCCTTCAGCCATTGTAGGAAATAAGATTGATGTCGTCGTTGCAGGATCACCGGCGTATGTATGAACATTCTCACTATTGCTTCTGGTCCATCTGATGCTTCTTTTGCAGGGAGCAAGAAACGCAGGATTCGTTATTCCACCTGAAATCAGTTTGGTTGATGTATATGGGAATTTGGTAGTCTGTGGTAATCCAGGATCGATGACGGTGAGAGTAGAGCAGTTCAAAAACCCGTACATCTCAAGCCTGGATTTCTGCACCTCAGAAACTTCTTTGAATGGCTCTGTATGCCTGGATGGGCAAACAGCATCGCAAGTTGTTGCAGGAAAATCTACCTTTGGAGGTCTGTACCTTCGTTTTCCCGGCAAAAACTTCATACTCAGATTTGAATACCAAGGCATGACCTATCGCACTGAGCAATTCGATGTTTTACCGCAGGCCCCCAAGATCATCGGGTTCAGGCTTTCTCAATACCTCACTGAACTCATCGTAAATTTTGATTCAGAGACGAACATGGCCAACATGGGAGGAAGCACTAGCTGTCGCTTGGTTTTGCCAGCTTCCATGCTGCCTGTGCTTGGAATAGATCCATTGTGCACGTGGACCTCTCCGAGCACAATGCAGATCGAGCTTGGGTTGAACCCAACAGTCAAGCCTGGAGATCTGGTTTCTATCTACGAGGCTTCGAGCCAGAGCTCCTTGTTGTGGTTTCCTGTTGTGCAAGCGAACGGAATGGTCTACCTGCAACGGATCACAGGAGTCAGTGACGTGGTTCCTGTCAGGAATATCAGCTCAGTGACGACTCTCAAGTCAAATCAAGTTTCTTGCCACCAGATCACTAAACCTATGGCCCTCCAACTGACAGCTCAACTGGAGATCGACAACGAGATCAGTGTGACTGACGTGGAAAGAATCACGATTGATGGTAGGAACTACTACTTTGTATCCCTCTACTGTAAAGGACAGAATTGTCCCTTCGATATTCGAGTTGCTGCAACATCTGCGGTCTTCGCCTTGAATTCAACGTTGTTCGTAACAGATCAGCAAGGCAACTTCGTGCCATATCAGCACATCGAGACGTATGGAGCCACTGATATCGAGCCCTTCTACAAGAAAGATGAGGACATGAATGGTGGAATACGGTACAAGCAGTTTGTGGCCATTTGTAACTACAAGGGAAACAACATGATGCAAAATGGTTTCATCAGCATCTTCGTGTGGGAGAACCAAAAGTTTGAGCTCCGACAGACCATGCCTTGTAAGCGCTGCACGAGCGCTTCCTATGCCGAGCACAATGAAGAGCACTATCTAGCTTTTACTAACACGGGAGCAGAGAATTTCGTGTCCATCTTTCGTTGGGTGCTCGGATCTTTTCGAGAAGTTCAGGTCTCACCCAACTCCGGCATGATCATGTGGGTCGGCGGGCGCTTCGAAGAGTTCATTCAGGACATCCCGACGGAAGACGGAGGCTACTGCAAGCTCTATCACATCCCCTCGCAGCCTTCTCTCTACCTTGGAATAGCTGACCGCAAGCGGCAAGGGCAGTACCGATCGAACGTCAAGATCTACCGCTGGCAAGAGACTATCTGTGATGTTCTTCGCAACATCTCGTGCTTTCGATCCTTCATAGAGCTTCCAGCGGTTGGTCCTCAGTCGTTCACTCCCTTCTCCATGAACAACAAGGATTACGTTGCGATTGCGAACCAGTTCGAGGGGATGGAAGGGAACGAGCATTCGGAGCAATACAAGCAAGAGTCTTACATCTATCAGATTGACTACCAACTCAAGACGGCCTCCTTCATTCAGGTACTTCTGTTCCTTGCACACTCGTATGCTGACACAGGAGCGCAGGCAATTCCAACAGCTGGAGCTTACCTGTTCGACTTCCTCACTACCACTCAAGACGGCACCGACCAGCACTTCTTATCTGTGGCGAACTTGCGGGGCTTCGCAGGTTTCGAAACGACATCGAGGGTCTACAAGTGGGTGCAACCGAAAATTTACAATTCAAGCGTCTTGTGTAACCAAGCGAACACTCGACAAGGATATTTCTCCCTGATTGATGAAGTAACTTGGAAAGCCTCGAAGAAGTTTTCCTTCTTAGGAGTGGATCAAGACAACAATATCAAGTTGTTGCTTGTCTCCCTCGCTGGAAGTGGCGTGGTTGCAAGATTTTTCGATCTGAGTGAAATCATGTTGAAGCCCAATGTGATAGTGAAATATCCGAAGGTATGCTTCGTACTCTTGCTGATCCTTCAATAACTCTTTCGACAGGTCACTGGAGCCTGCAGTCGAATATATTTTGATGCGAGGGGCTCGGGCAATGGCGGCGGCAGAACCTTGAAACCCGTTTGGAAGTTGCAGAGCTTTGTGCCGTTGCTGCAGAATCAAGCTTCGCCAACGTCAGACTTCTTCAGCAAGATTGCCGGAGCCTCTGCGCTGCTCCTCGACTTCAGTGAGCTCTTGCCATCGTGCGCAGGAGATCCTGTCTGTATCGACAAATATGTTCCTTCTGGATCGTACACGATGATGCTAAGCCTTCAAAATTGGATCGGAGGAAAGTCAGAATCAACATTTTCTTTCATCAAGCACGACTTTCCTACGCCCAGCATCTGGGTGTTGACGAAAGATGTCATTTCCATTTACTCTGACAAGGAAGTTCTCTTTGAGGTGTCTATGGCTACCAGTGAGTGTGAGAACGTTTCGTCTTTGAGCTACTCGTGGAAGTTTTCACCGAATGTGGTCGCTCCCAAGACCGATGCATTACAGCTTAGATTGCCGTCAAATGCATTGTCGCCAAAGACGAATTACAATCTATCTTTCTCTGTTACCTCCTACAATTTCCAGGCTTCTGTAATGTTTCAGGTTCTGACTCTTCGGTCACCTCCTAAGATCACTATCATCGGAGGCAACATGCTCATCTCCATGAACGTTGCTGGAAAGCATCTTCTTGACGCTTCCAACTCCCGCAGTTCAGCAGGTAGCAACGAGCTTCTGTTCCACTGGAGCTGCTACCAGAACGCACGGTTGGGTCCTGCATTGGCTGGTCCAATAGCGATCAGTTGCGCTCGTATAATAGCCGATGGATACTCTGAATTTGAGCCAGTGTTACAGCTTGACAAGGCTAAAATGTTGGATCAATCTCGCGCTTTCACTTCATTGCAGTTGCCGACATATACACTCGGTTGCAACTTGCAAGACCCCTTTGCCGTTCATTGTGATCCCAGCGCTTTCTATGAATTCCAACTCGTTGTTTGCGATGATCCTAAACGAGATTGTACTCAGAGCAACCAAGAATTCGTTTCTATCTACCGCACATGGCTTAAAACTTCACCAGCAAACGTGCCTGAAACATCGCTTGCAACTCTGACAGCCGCTGTAAGTAACTCAAGCAACATTCTCCTCAAGAGTCAGGCAACTGCAAACACACAATATAGATGGGTTCAGCTGTCACCGCCTGGTTCAAACTTGCTGACGACAAGCAACATTCTGTCAAGTGTTTACAGCAGTTCTCTGGTCCTCAAGTCCGGTCTTCTCCTCGACTCAACCAGGTAAACATTTTGAACGTGGAAGGTAGCGTGTAAATGACCTTTGGTACTACAGTTACACAATTCTGATATACTCACAAACGTCTTCGGCTCTGAACAATCTTGACGACGTCGCAAATTGCATGTCTTGTGGCTGGGCTCAGGTGAAGATTTGACTGATCTGACCTGCGAAGTTGATAACTGCTCTTGGTTTTAGGCACAATTTGAATCAATGTCTGCGATCAGGGGCGGCCTGATTCACGTCTCGCCGACGTTTGGAACTTCGGCTCAAACAAGTTTCTCGTTCTCGACAGAATCATGGATGACGCACACGAGCTTCAACCAAGACGATCTCCCTCTATTGTACAGCTTCTACTATGAGTCCGATGGAGTCAGGAAGTACCTCTCTGCAGGCTCTTACAGCCCATCCGTCACTTCCATCTTGTCTGGAGGAGAACCCAGCCAAACCTGCTCTCAGAGTGCAACATGCAGGACTAAAACGGTTTATGTATCAGCCGCATTTTCGACGGAAAGATCGATTGTGTCCCCTGGAGTCACAGTGGAGTTGTCGTTGACAGATCCAAACAACGCCAAGAGATCCATCGAATCGCAGCTTGCGACGATATTAAAGTATCACGCAAGCGATATCGTTGGTAAGTTTGCCTCGTCCACGGGCACTTTGGCAGATTTCATGAATGATAAGACCGTCAATTGGGAATTCTACGCAGTAGGATTGGATTACAAGAAAGGTGTCAGGGATCAACTTTCAACCTTGCTCAGCAGTACAGTGCAGAATGGTCAACCTCTACCACCTACATTAGCATTGCAACTGGTTGGAACTCTTTCAGCTATTGTTGGTTCAAACACTGAACTGTCAACTTTGTCCATAAGCGCATGTTCTGCCTCCTTAAGACAAATCATGACTACCCTGATTACAATGTCAAGGGAAGGAACAAGCATTGTTTCACGCAACGAGTTTGAGGATCATGTTCTGTTTATATCATCACAGTTTCTGCAGGCAAGAAGTGTATTGCTGTCTCAAGTGAGAGATACTTCTGGGCTGGAGCCTGTCTCACAAAGCAGCATCAGAGCGGTAATGCAGCTACCGTCTGCCCTATCAGCGTCCACAGAATTGCTTCAATTGCAAAACAATGCAGGACTGGAAATCATTACCTCTTTGAATTTATTGTCTGAATTAAGCGTGATTGGGTTTACCCCTGGACAAGTTCCTGCTCAAATGTCGTCAAGCGACTTCTTGATGGAAACATCGGTGCATGACGCAGCAGGTCTTGGAGGAATGAGCTACACTCTTTCCCGATTGTGGAGCGGCTGTGCAACATGTATCTACATCACCGCAGCATTGCAAGTGACGTTTCCAAAGGCGCTTCAGATGACTGGAATCTATCAAGTTCAAAGAGCGATGGTGCTGAACAACCCTTTCGACATCAGCCAAACACAGCTGTTGTGTATCAATTCAAAATTGCAATCTCTGTGGTCGAGTTCAGTGGTATACCTTCCGGCTGATACCGCAGGAAACCTGTATCAAGACAGGGTGAGGAAAAATGTGATGAAATTTGGATTTGACTCCTGTGAAATCCTGTCACCTGTCTACGTTATCAATGTTCGGCCTGATCAGACAAGTAAGTACCTGGATGCTGTTCTCTCGGACTCCCCTATAGAGTTTGTTCTCTCGTTCGATCCAAAGAAGAATGCGGAAGTCTCGTCGGGAGTGTCGGATCCGTTCACCGGAGTTTCAAGCACTGCCTCTTGCGTTAGATTTGACGTGTCAACTGGCAAGTGGAGCACGAGTGATGTCCAACACGTTGAAACCAACTTTGGATATGCAAATGGTACTGGAGCCTTCGTGAGATGTCGCAGCAAAAAGCTTGGAATCTTTGCTGTGAGCGAGGTCTGCCATACATTCCTGATTAAATCGCATGCTGACTTGTTTGCCAGGTACCTGCGGATTGCCGGAAGCAGACGTTGGGAAAGACAGTGAACGACGAATGCGGGGTATGCGGAGGAGACAACTCAGCTTGCTCCGGTTGTGATGGCATACCAAACAGTGGTCGATCAAAGCTGTGCAGGTAAGAGAGTCTTTTATATCAGAAAGCAGTGCTTGACTTGACAACGTAGTGGTCATGGGAAATGCTCAACCGATCCTGTCGTTACCAACCGCAAGTGCATTTGTGAAACCAAATATTATGGGGCCGTCTGTCATGTGGCATGCAGCCGAGACCTCAATTGCAGCAATCACGGAGATTGTGTTGTGACTTCGATGAGTACCTTGAGCATGGAGACTGATTCCAAGTGCGTCTGTGACTCCAGTAAGCTGCAAGTCGTGACGTGACCACGCTTGACGATCTCTTTCAGAATATCAGCCCATCAGCAACATAACAGGGCTACGACCAGTAGCGACCTGCGTGAAAATCCCCACCAAGCCCAGGTTCTCACCGATCGTATGGTGGTTCCTGCTTGTGGGAGTTCCTGTGATATCTATTGCTCTTGTTATCCTAGCGATTTTGGGATGGTAAGAGCCTGTTTGGATGCTTAATGGTTGAGACATGACTCTTGCATAGGCGAGCAAGACAGGCGAGTTTGCAAGTGCGGAGCTTGCAAAAAGAAATTGCGCAACTCAAGGATCGAGACTTGATGCTTCAAGACCCTGCCAAGCACTTGCTGCCTAATCGGATGGAGGTCGAGGCTGATCTCTGTCAAGTCGCTGTGCATGGGGATGCAGTTCCGGCTGTGATGCGGATTCAGTCCATCAAATCTCCCAACACGACCGTCGCCCCTGAGGTAGTGGTCATTACTGTCGCTTTGACTTCTGACGTGCGGCAGGTCGAGCGTCCAATGCTGCTCGAGAGTGACGAGTCGAGTGGTTCGATCGTCGGCGAAACAAAGGAGGAGGAGGGAGGCTTGCATTTGAAGTATGGGTCCATCTACAGGCTCCGACAACAGGTGAGGACTATCATGATCTCTTCGCTCTGTGCTCAAGTTGAAATTTCAGGGAACCGGTTTACAAGCAAGGGAACCAAACCTGAATTTCGCTGAGGAGCAAGTCGATGACTCCGATGGCTCGTTCTGAACACCACAACTTCAGGTGTCACCTTAGCATCCTGACCTTGAAACAAACACACCTGTAAATATGTTGCCATGTAAATGAATATCTTTGATCTGAATTCCTCCAATGAAACCAACTAGCAAATCCAAATGTTCAAGTCACACCATTGTCTGAAGGAGACGAATATGAGATCGTGAACGTACGATGTACCCCATATTTTACTCATATAGGAACTGCGTTCACTTATGTAAGATTGTAGTTTACTCAAGTAGTCTGATGACTCACTCTTGTATCAGCTACGTTTACTCAACTATTTCAAACCTTTATAAATTCCGTTTTATCTTGACAAGTGACTTGAAATTTGTTGGGGTGGGGTGTCCTCGTATAGGTTCATACACCGGTACTAGAAAAGGTAAATGAAGGGGTATTGCAAAAAACTCATGGGTGGGGTCATCTGGCCACTGGACAGTTGAAGGATAGATAATTGGATGGTAGGGTCCAGGGAATTTGGTAAATCAGGGGTGGGGTGGGTGTAAATACATGGGGTAGTGTAAAGGAAAATTGGGGTGATAGGTTACGATGAGTTGGTTTTGTGTACTCGGTAGGGGGGTGGGTTAGTTTGATGTTCAGATGGTGGGTGGACGGGTGGGCGGGAGGGTCAATCCAACTGACGTCTGATCCGCTCCTCGGGTAGCGCAATGCTGCGGTCACAAGAGGGATGAAGAGGAAGGGAAAGAAAGGTTGAGAGAGATTGAAAGCAATAATGCTCTATCATGAAGAAGACATGTGCTGATATAGAGAGGTTGACTTAGAACCCTTAGTTCCCAGGAGATTGCATCCTAGCAGATTTTTGAAATCAGGTTCATGCAATAGGGAATACCTGAGTCAGTGCGGATGGAGTGAGTGAAAGCGATATTGAGATACTGACCTTTTATCATCTTGACAGTGTGAAAGAGGTCCAGCTGCATGATTGGTTTCGTATATACTGGTTGTGTCTCTTGGAATTCATGTTTTAAGCAAACCGGGAATTAAGCAGAAATGCAAACAAAATCGAGGCTTCTGGCCGCCTCAACAAAAGTTTTGGTCGTCTATATCGTGATTGTGTTGTCAAGTTATGCTTCGGCTGAGTCTACCGATGCATCGAAGAGTATTGCAACAGGAAACGGCCTTCTATCTGCTACAGCAGGCATTGTGTCAGGGTTTACCATCACAGCTAAGGACGAATCTGGCGTCCGAAGAACCTCGGGTGGTGATGAATTCATCGTCGAATTGGAAGGTATTTTGTGCTTTTTCCTTCGATTGAGTATGAACTTTTGATTTTTAAGGCACACGATCGATAAGTGGCTCTGTCACTGACTCATTAGATGGCACGTATGATGTATCCTACACTCCGACAAAGAGCGGAAACTACGAAGCATCTGTGAAGTTGGCAAGAAGCGGAGGTCTTTCTGGTCAATACTTTGAGAATGTGTGGTTTTTCTACACCCCTGTCAAAACTGTAATCAACCCCACGATCAATCTGGATTGGGGAGAGGGTCCTGTCACTGATATGGGCCAAGATTACGTCAGCATTCGTTGGCAAGGAAAACTGAAGCCATTGTTTCCCGAAACTCATACGTTTTTCATTTCAAGTGATGACGGTGCAAAGCTGTGGGTGGACAACGTGCTCATGATCGATCGATGGGACTCTTCTTGTAACGAGACATCAGCTACCATCGCTTTGAAGCCGCATGTCTTCTACAACATAAAACTAGAGTACAAGGAAGTCACTGGAAACGCTTACATTCGTCTCAGTTGGCAAACTCACTCAACACCAAAAGAAATTATCCCTGCAAGCCAATTGTACTATGAATCGCAGATCAAGCAGAGCCCCTTCTCCCTCATTGTGTACCCTAATGTGGCCTACGGTCCTCGCTGCTGGGCAGCTGGCGAGGGTCTTGCTCTGGCAACAGCTGGTACATCAGCTCAGTTGACCCTTCAGGCAAATGATATCTACGACAATGAGAGGGGAGAAGGTGGTGATCTCTTCAGCGTCAGAGTATATCCACAAGGCTCAATTGAGGTTGGCAATCAGGGTAGACCCGTCCATGCTGTTGTGGTTGATGAAACTGATTCATCATACATTTCGGAATATACCACGTACACGTCAGGCAACAATACTCTTTATGCTACACTTCTGACTGGTGGAGGTGTTGGTGCCACGTACTATTCCGATTATGGATTTTCGATGCCGCAAAAGTACGAGCAGGGCGATTCTGCTGTTCAGACCTTGATGTACGACAGCTCTATGCAGCACTCACTACCAAGTGAGGGGAACTTTTCTGTCCGATATGTTGGATTCTTGGGACCGGAGGCAGATGACGTTTACACCTTTACATGGGTTGCATCGGGCAATGGTGGAGCAGTCAGAGTGTGGGTTGACAACATGATTCTGATCAATCAGTGGGACTCAAGCTCAGTCACTGATTCTGGAACCATTGATCTCCGTGCAACATACTACTATGACTTGAAGGTTGAATACAAGTTTGAGCAGACAAGTTCTTTGAATCCAAGCGCCAGTTTGCAATGGAAGTATTCTGATTTAGCTCAGACAGTACTTGGTTCCGCTTCCTTGTTCCTCGGCCAGGATGTCATGGATATTCCCTCGCTTGTTTCCGTTTATCCTGCTGGTATGCATCTTTGTATGCTTTCAATTGTTTTCTGAACTCACGATTCGGTTTTGTCAGGTACTTGCGCCTCCAAGTCAATTGTTACTCCTCAAACCCTCGGAGAGACTGACAGCCTAGAATTGTCAACAGCTGGGCATCAAGCTGAATTCACAATCACTGCACGAGATTTGTATGGCAACCTCCGACTGGTAGGTGGGGAGCGATTCAAAGTGCGTCTCACTGGAGTGGATTCGCTTGCTGGTGTCGTCGAAGACATGCAAGTTACAAATCCAGGGAATTACCGTGTCATTTTCACTGCAACAAAATCCGGCACGTATGATGTCAGTGTTGTCTTTGGTGCAAGCGGAGTTCATAACTCACCCTATCGTTTAAGTGTGCAACCTGCACGAAGGCATCTGATCAACAGCCCAACGACAGGTCTTGCTTTGACTTTGTCTAGCGCTGGTATCTTGTCATCGATCACCATTACAGTACGGGATAGGCATGAAAATTGGCAACCAGATCCTAGTGTAGCATTCGCAGGAATCAAAATTCTTGCAAGCGATTCTCTCAACAGCACAGACTTTGTTAGCACTAATCAGCAGACGTTGCAAAGTGGTGACAAGCCCGCCTTTGCAGATCAATTGAGCTATATCGGTGATATTAGCCTCAGGGGCACTCAAATTGCTACACCAACTACTCTAGACAATCCAAGATTGATCTTACGGTACATCATCACAAGGAGTGGAATGTATTCCTTGCTCGTCGGGGGCAGTGCAACTTCGCACGAGAGCTCGGTACTCGGATCTCCGTTCTCACTCGCGATCCATCCTGCACCTGCTTGTGCAGTCACTTCCAGTGTCATGGGCAGTGCTTTGACCATTGCTACTGCTGGAATCCAAGCAACTTACACCATTCAATCTCGAGGTACCACTTAAATTCTAGATGATGTTTTGCGATATTGACGATTTTGGCAGATATGTATGGGAATGCAAGGAATTGGGAATTCGGAGACAACTTTGTCGCAGTCGTTCGACAGTACTATGGATACGAAAATGGAACTGATGCCGTCCTGAAACAATACCGCAACGTAGAGTGCTCCACTCTCACCCCGCCTGGTCAAGTATGCGACACGTGGATGACGTATAACAGTGACTGGACAACTGTTGGTGGAAGAGATAAGCATCCAATCGTCATGGACCAAGGCGACGGAACCTACACTGTGTCTTACACTGCCACCAGAAGTGGCAACAATTACATCTGGACCTCGCTTGCTGTAGCCGGTGGACTACAAGCCACGTACTATATTGGATCTACGAGTGATGTTTCGGATTCAACTCTGTTCGGTGTGGCAGGGAGCTCGCGCGTGGTTCAATCCGATACCACAATCGATTTCAGTGTCACAGCCGTTGCTCCCACTCCAATTTCAGGACAAACTGCATGGGCTGCGCGATGGACTGGAATGATCTTGCCGAGTGTTTCAGAGGTGTATACTTTCTACTTTGGTGGAGATGTATCATCCACAGACAAAATGGAGAGAGTGAAGTTGTGGGTTGACAATAGCCTCATTATCCAACAATGGTCCTCTCTCGCTTCATCGTCCGCACCTTCAGGAAGCATCGCTCTGGAGAAAGGAGTTTACTACGAAATACAGTGCGCAGCTAAGACTGCGACTGCGTCCAGTACTGCCACTTCAAAATTTCAGCTTAAATGGTCTTCATTCACACATGACCAATCTGTCATTTCAAGCTCTCGATTGTTCTTTTCACAGCATGTAGGGAGCAGTCCACTACAAGTCTATGTCGAGCAGAATATGACTTGTGCGTCCAAATCACGAGTTTACAAATCCGGCCTGTCCATTGCCACTGCAGGTGTCGCTGCGAGCTTCACTGTTCAGAGCAGAGATGCATTTGACAACAAACGACTATTCAACTTTACCGACGACCAGAGACAATTTGAGTGGTAAGTGGAATTCTGTTGGAACTGTATTGAAATAACCTATTTGTCAGGGCCATTGTTGCAAATGCTACTTTACCAAACAGCAGCATGATGGCACAAAACAGTGATTATGATGGCGGAAGTGTTGTCAGTTTGGGCACAGTTCAGTACGTACGTAACGGAGGCTACCAAGTCAACTATACTGTCACAAACACCGAAAGCTACAATCTGAGAGGACGTATCTTATCACCAGGAGGATTGTACGGAAAGTATTACGAGAACGACGATCTTACGGATCATGCTGTCGCTCCAGATGGGACCTTGAGTCATATTAGAGCTTTCGAGAGGCTTGACCCCGTCATCGATTTCACTTGGGGACTTGGACGTCCCGTAGGTTCAGTCACCGACTTGGGCATGGTGATGAGCAAAGGTGTCTTGATATCGGGAGATTTATCTGATCCCTTTGATCAAGTCACTCTTGATCCGAATTCAGCTCTGTCAAACGCTCAGTACTACGTTGGAGCTAGAATCGTTGTTGGCAACGAAGAAAGACAGATCGTTCAGTTCAGTCCTGCAGGAAAACATGGATTTGCTGGGGACAACTCAACCGATACCTATGTTCAGTTGAACCTGACAGATACTGCAGCTGCTACAAACCATTATTACGATGGTTGGACCATTTTCGTTTACGAGAATCTGACAAACAGGCAAGTTTTGTTGCAACGTCTATCTAACCTAAACTGATGTTGTTTTTCACAGCTACGAGTCACGCATCGTCCTTGGCTTTGATTCTCGCTACCAAACAGCATTGATCGATCTTCCTTTGACCTCCAGTCCAGTTGGAAAGTCGATCTTTGTAAGCGGCGATAGAGTAGTTCGAGTCGAGCCGCCATTCATCAGTCCAATTGCCGCAGGCTCAAACTACACAGTGGTTGACATCTCTGACTCCAAGGACATCGGGCCAGATTATTTCTCTGCAAGGTGGCAAGGAATGGTTGAGCCAAAGTACAGCGAAGTTTTCACCTTCAGCGTCTACTGTGACGATGGTGCAAAACTGTATGTGAACGACCTATTGATTCTTGATCACTGGTATTCGCGCATATCAGAGGTTGATGGTACAATTGCCCTCATGGCCGACACCAAATATCCTATCCGACTTGAGTATAAGCAAGTGAGTGGTAATGCTTCAGTTCAGTTACGATGGAGCAGCAAGACACAAATGAAGGAAATTGTTCCCAGTTCCTCCCTATTCACCTGGACCACAACCGCGATGTTGAGCAATTTGGATCAACCTTTGTATGTTGAGCCTGCCGAAGTCTGCTCGACCCAGTCCTCAGCATTTGGTGAAGGGCTTTCCCTTGCAACTGCTGGTCAAACAGCTTATTTCACTTTGCAATCGCGAGATGAGTACGAGAACAATCGCAAGATTGCCGACTCCGGCGTGAGACCTGGGAACCCAGGCACAGCAAGACTCGTCGACTTCGGGACGATGGAGTACATCTCAGCTTCTGTTGTGAAGCTTGGTAACAGCTCGTCTGCTGTCGGTCAAGCGTACAGGAACTACATCCTCTACATTGATTCAACGAATGAATGGAGACAGATCACTGACTACACCATCAATAGAGTGGCAACTTTAGATTCTCCACTGAGCACAACTGCCAACACGCAGTACAAGGTTCTCGACCTGGTTTCTCTGGATTTAACTGGTAGAAGCGCCTTCGATCATGGATACCCTGAGTTCCATGTGAGAATCCTCCCTGTTGTAGACGGCAGTGAACAGGTTCTACATTCAATCCCTGAAAGGCTTGCTAGCCTCCAGTACTCGGGCGGATTGACTGCCACTTACTATGACGGATGGTCGAGCTCTGCCAGCGTTGATGCAGATCGGTTGCTCGGTGGGGATACATTCGCTACTCCACGATGGTCAACATGGTGCTCTGCAGGCCAACCTTGTGATTACACGATTGACTTCAGCAAGAGCTCGAATTTCAAGAAGTTTGTCTATGGTGATGGGTGTGGAGTGCAGTGGATCAACAAGGTGCTGCAAGACACAACCGTCGCAGATGGCACCACCCACACTGCAAACTTGAATCCTCAAACAGCTTCTGCTCAACTGAACGCATACCTTGATCACTACATCCTATTTCTAGATGGACTCTGTGAGCGTAGATGGACTAAGATTATTAGCTACGCGCAGGATTCTTTCGTGGCAGGGCTGAATGTCTCTGATGATGACCTGTGGTCGGATGGACTGAGGTCTTGTATCCATGGGTCAAACGCAGCCTACGAGATCTATCAGAATGCTATCGATGGAAGTCAAAAGTCCCAACCACTCTTCCCACGAATGTGCGAGGGAGGATCAGATCTGACTCGTGGTTGGATGGCTTTTGAACCCAGCGAGAACTACCAAGCGTGTGTGACTCAGAGTAATTATGCTGTTCGCTGGTCCGGATATCTCTCACCCACAGTGTCTGGAGTCTACACCTTCTACGCTGACCTCCCATCTGCTACAGCTTCGGGGGAATCAGATGATCGTGTTAAGCTCTGGATAGACAATGAAGTTGTGATCATGCAATGGACGTCTTTGAGCAGCGTCAACGGAGCTCGTTCTGGAACTTACATGCTCGACAGCTATCCTGCTATTCACACAATCAGCATGTATTACAAGAACAGCGTCTCCAATTCAGGCCTTCAATTGCGCTGGCAAACTCAAGAAGCAGGACACAAGTCCGCATTCACGCAAGGTTACAGCGGAAAACTTCCCGCAGACACAGTTTGTGCCTCGCCGTACTACACAAGGCTGGGGTCAACTGCAGCTGGAGACGGATTTGCATCATCTACTATAGATGGAATCTACAACATGTACTACATCAAGTTCGAAACTTCCGGCAATTGCAACAACAGATGGACTCAAGTGAGCAAGGACAGCGCCACGTCAGCTTCGGAAGTGTATGACAAATCAACGTCGTGCCTTTATGTGGGTGACACTTGGAGCGATGGTGGCGTCAACTGCTCTTCAGCTCAAGGAGATCAATTCAGATTGATTGAATGGTTGTCTCTTCCAGGAACAGTGACAAGCTCTTGCTCGGCCGACGCACATGATGGATTCACTTACCTCATGGCTGATGTCGAGTTAGCCGACGCCATTGTCTCGTTGACTCCCTCGGAGGTGACAAGGCTCAACATTATTGCTTCAAGCATTATCCGCATCGATGACGAGTACATGCGTGTAACTGCCGTCTCATCAGGAACACTCACTGTCACTCGAGCTGTTTCCTGGAGCACTCTTGCTAGACATCGTGAGGGTGTAAAGGTTTACGCGTTGGCAAACTTTGGAATGACTACTCCAATTCCTCTGCCTGCCACAACTTTCCAGGATTTAGTGGTTCTTTTCACCACAGGAAGCTGCAAGGGAAGGTATGGCAAGATTGTATCGTGGAATAATGATACCTCTTGCGCTGCCATCGGTGGAATGTTCCTAGACCAAGGGAACAACTGGCTCGATGGAGGGGCAACTTGTGGTGTACAAGCGGGCGATAATTACCTCGTGAAGTTTGGAATCAACTCTTCGGTTGTAACCAATGCGACAGGAACTGCAGGATCCCTTCCAGTTGGTGAATGGCTTTCTAATGTAGGAACTCTTCAAGCTGATGATGAATCTTGCAAGAATGACCATCAGCATGTGCATTTGAGTACCCTTGCTTCCTCTCGGGATCTTGAGTACGAGAGCTATTACATTCGTTTCACCTCGGGAATCTGCAGCGGTGAATGGGCAAAAATATCCTACTACGATGGAGGCAGCCGATGTGCCAAACTTGAATGGGAATCTCTCGGCAAGTCCGGGATCTCGAGTGCAACCAACGCTCTAGCTGTGGGCAAAAACATCACCCAGCTCGATGAAATCATCTCACTCAGTGATAATGTAATTGCAGATCTCAATCTTGTTGCTGGGCTGTACATCCAAGTTGATTTTGAAATAATGCTCGTTCTTGACATCATCGGCTCAAACAGGATTCTGGTCTCCAGAGCACAAGGAAATACAGCTGCGCTTCCACATCTTGAGCTTGCAACAGTCTCTGTGGTTGGAATGCGCTGCAGCTATGGCGACACATACACTCTTGGAGTCACTGCAGGGGGCCCAATTGTTCCATCTAGCAGGATGTTCCCTCTGTCGGGAAGGTACCTAGTTGAGTACACTCCGATCATTCGTGGAGACTATCAAGTCCATACTTCCCTGGCTCAGGGTTCTGGTCTTGATGCAACTTTCTATGACGATCAAGATCTCAACAACGTCGCGATGTGGAGGGTTGATCCGGTTCTAAACTTCAGCATTTCTGACACAGACATTGGATATGACAAGTCAAATTGGGCAAATTTGCTCTCAGACAGGCTGAGCTTCTCTGTTCGCTGGGCAGGTCTCTTGCAGTTGGATGATGACGTCGTAGATCAGGACAATCAGGTTTTTACCTTTGAAGCTTCCATTGCTGAATACGACGAGCGTGTCAAATTGTGGGTCGACAACAGTCTGATTATTGACAGATGGGACACTTATGACCACCTCAGTTCCACGGTCTTCTCTGCGACCATTGGGCTGAAACGCCCCAACTATTACGACGTCAAAATGGAGTACAAGCAATTTGCAGGTTCTGAAGCGAAAGCAGTTCTCAAGTGGCAATGTCAAATTCCAGGTAGCACATGCGAAAACAAGGAAATCATTCCCTCATCGAACCTCTTCCGGATCAGAGAAGTGATGGACAGTCCATTCCCTCCCTTCTCGGTCATGCCGGCTCCCACGAGTGCCGACAGAAGTATAGTTGATGGTGCTGGCCTTAGCTCAGCTACTGCTGGTGCTCCAGCTCTGTTCAACATTCAAGCAAACGATGAGTATGACAACGAGAGAGGAGTAGGAGGCGATCTCTTCATCATCAATGCTGTTCCTTATGATACGTGGGACCAAATGGAGAAGTATGAGCAATCCAGGGCTTCAGCTGATTGTAGTGAGTGTCCGCAAACTATTCATGGGCTTGCCACTGATCTTGGCGATTCCTCGTACCTTGCAAATTTCACGGGTACCAAGCGTGGTGCTTACAAAGTGCTCACTTCTTATGCCTTGAGTGGAGGCTTGTTTGCCACTTACTACACAGGCACGCCCACATCCTACTACTCTTCTTTCCACAGATACAATCAGACTGCGGATTCTCAAGCAGACTTCCCTTCAGCCTGCGTGTATCAAAAATGGAAGATCGGCTTTCCCCTGAGTTCGTTTGAGTGTGCCTCGCCAGGGTACGATCGCTCTGACACTGATCATTTGGAACTTGGTTTCTTGAGGGACGGAAGCAACAGTACCCATCTTCTCCTCGACTCATCGAAGGCAAGCCCGAACAGCTACATCGGCATGACGATTGCAATCGTGGGAGGCAAAGCTGCGTTGTCGGTCCGAACAATTATTGGTGAGTTGTCCGATAGGACTGTTGTTGTTGCTGCCCTCGGGGAAACCCCAGACTCTTCTTCAGAGTACAAGATTGTTGGAAGCAAGTGGCAACGTAATTCGGGTTGGATCAAGGGCCAAAGCCCAACAGGCATCGACACAACTTCGCTCAGACTTCCTGCCAATGGCTCATGGGATCGTTTGGATGAAGAACCGTACTCAGCCACGATCATTTCTCCAAATGATGGCGTCGGAAGCATTCAAGAATACACAGACATGAATCTTCATGGAGGAATCAACTGCTCAATGCAAAATCATTTCAGACTTGGCCCTGAGACATCAGGCGTTGACGATGATTACAACAACAGGTACATCAAGTTTACATCAGGAACTTGCAAGGGTCGATGGAACAAGATAGAAAGCTACGTTGGACCTGGAAGGAGATTGGTTCAACTTGAGCAGGGATTGTCCGATTCGGCATCGGTGATGCTTCCAACAGCTATCAACGCAGCTGAAAATTACTATAACTTCTCCACTATCTGTGTGACGTCTGGTACTGGAAGCGGGGAGTGCAGAAAGATCGTGAGCTACAATGGCACCGTAGCGACGGTTTCACCTAGCTTCTCAGTGGCACTTGATGCAACCTCCGTCATTCAGATCATCGGAGGAAGCAAATGTGCAACCTTGGCGTCGACTTGGAGTGACGGCAGTGCGGCTTGCACTCCATCAGCAGGCGATAGCTACAAGATCATGGGTGACTGGAGAATTGTCTTTACCAAGGGAACTTGCAAAGGTCAATTCAGCATGATTTCTGATTATGAGGTCTCTACCGACTATGCTGCGGGAGGTACCATTCATCTGGCAACTGCCTTGAGCCCTACTTCACAGACCGGAGTTGCTGGTCCTTATGGTGAAGTTGCCGATGATTACCGTTTGTCAACAATTACCTACAACTTTACTGGTTGCACTCGTCCGGATTCTACGACGGAGTATGTTTTGGTGCCTGGTCTCAAGCCCCCTGGAAGCATTGATTCGTTGACAGGATCGTTTCAAGTCAGGTGGTCAGGTTTCATCCAACCTACTTCGAACGCAGCGTACACTTTCTTTGCTCAATTGCCCGATGCCGCTGGAAGCCAGGAGCGTGTCAAGCTTTGGCTTGACAACGTCCTTGTGATTGACCAATGGTCATCCTTGGATGGAAACCTCCCATCCGGTACGATCTTGTTCGCAAATTCGCAAACTGGTCTTTATGATCTGCAATTCGAGTACAAACGTGACTCAACATCGACCAAGCCACCGCGCGTCAAGCTCACTTGGTTGAACACCTTGTCGGGACTCGAAGCGAATGGAGAGAATCCAATCATGTCCTCCAGGCTATTCACAAAACTTCCTGTTCCAAATGATGTCATGCTGGACCTCGTGGCAACTGGAACTGATCCACAACATTGTTTGGCTACAGGAAACGGCCTCACGACCGCGACGGCTGGAAAGCAGGTGACCATGAGCCTCTTCGTGTTCTGACATTGACTCTGACCTTGATCACTTTCAGGCCTTATTCAGCATCACAAGTCGTGATGCTTATGCCAATCTGCGTGACCTGGATGAGGACAGCTATATCGTCTACCTGAAGGGCCCGAACACGACCATCTTCTCAAAGCCAGCTTCCATCGTCGCCAGCCCTGGTGTCTATGGGGTTGAATATACTCCGACGCAGAGCGGTGATTACACAGTGAATGTCGAACGTCCTCAGGCAGGCGGTCTGGCAGCCAGCTGGTACAACAACATGTGGATGATGGGAGATCCCTCGGACACGTCGATCTCCACAGAGATCAATTACAACTGGTCGACTTCGTTTGTGACCCCAAGATCCAACGACATGACAAAGACTGGCTCTGACTACGTGTCAGTAAGGTGGACTGGATACTTCAAGCCTGAATTGTCCGAAGTCTACACTTTTACCTCATCTTATGATGATGGCTTTGCGCTATACATTGATGAGGACAAGGTCATTGATGATTGGGAAGGAGTGAACAAAGAATCATGGTGCACCATGAGCCTTGAGGCGAACAGATTGTATGAGATGACTGTCGAGTATCGTGAAGCTCAGGAACAAGCTTACTGCAGGCTGTATTATTCGAGCTCAAGTGTGATGAAATCTATCATCCCTTCATCTCGTTTGTACTACTCTGCCGAGCACATCTTTGGATCTCCATTCAAGCTGTACGTGAACCCTGCGGTGACTTGTGGCGCTGTGTCGATGTTGTCTGGTCCAGGGCTCTCATATGCAACCGCTGGGTTGACAGCAGCATTCACAATACAAGCTCGCGATGAGTACTCCAACCTCAAGACAAAATGGGGAGATACGTTCGTGGTTGCTGCAGCCGCTACCAACGCCATTGCTGCTGATGCTCGTGGCGATTTCTCCACGATGCCATATTCAGCTCGAGACAAGCACGGAACTGTTGGTGCAGATGTGATGAAAGGACGTTACAGGGTACAATATGAGGTGACCGCAGCTTCCTCAATCACTCTCTACTCGGCCTTTGTCGTTACCGGTGGTAAGTCAATTACAGTTTAGGAGATCTATAGCGATTGATGTTTTGTGTTACAGGTGTATTTGCTACATATTACAATGACGTTTCCGCAACCTACTACAACCAACCTTACGAGGCTCTGTCTTCTCCAACGATTTCAAAGATCACAGCTTCAACTGATGTCACGATTCGATATTCTGGACTTTTCCGAGCCGAATCGACTTCCATTTACACGTTCCAGCCATATCAATCCACGGATTACAACGACAGGGTGAAGCTCTGGCTCGATTCCGAGCTCATCATTGATCAGGTCGGTCTCGTCCTGTTGAATCTTATTCCTGATTCTCTTGCAGTGGTCTTCGCTCGCTACCAGCATTCCCACGGGAACTTTCTCCTTCCCAGTTGAGAATGAATACTACGAGATCCAGGTGCTCTACAAACAGTCAACGGCTAGCCAAACTGGAGACCTGCAATTCGTTTACAACTCATCTACTGGAGATCAATTCTACCAGATCACCTCTGACAAGCTCTTTACTGCTTCTCATGTGAATGGAAGCCCCTTAACGATCACTGTCAATCCAGCTTTGACGGACTTTGATACAAGGTATGTTGTCATTGTGTTGAGTTCGCAAGCAAATACTGACTCATTCTCATTTCTTTCTCCCCTGTTTTTATTGTACAGCATTGTCTTTGGAGAGGGCCTATCGATTGCAACAGCCGGTGTGACTTCATCCTTCTCAATTCAAGTGAAGGACACTTTCAACAACCTCAGATTGCAGGGTGGCGACAATTTCACTGCACAGCTCAGCAAGTCGCTTGCACCAATCGTTCTATCTGCAAGCATCGTCGACAATGCAGACGGTACCTACCAAGTCTCATATCTTCCAAAGGTCGAGGGACAGTACAACCTCGGGATTTATCTTGGCACTGACCAAAAGACTTCAAGCGTCTATGTCGAGCCGGGCGTCATCTGTGCAGCGATGAGTGTAGTGAACGGATTATCACTGACAATTGGCACTGCTGGCTTCACCGCATCCTTCACCATTCAAGCAAAGGATTCGTTTGACAACGTCAGAACCCTTGGAGTTGACAACTTCATCGTGAGGTTGAATGGCCCAGCAACCGAAGAACACAACGTCCTTGCAAGGTACCTCGGTGCTTCTCCCAACACGAATTTGGGCCGTTGGACAGTGGCCTACCGTACAACAAAATCTGGAAACTTCGGTAAGTGTTTCATAAAAGTATGCTGCCTTGATTGATCCATTGAACAGGCATGTCCATCTTTGCGGCTTCGAACAAGTAAGTGAACATCAGTTTGTTCTAGAAAGGATTGACCATCTGACGCGTATTTGTTTACAGTGGATTGAATACGACATACTACAGAGATCCTGAACTCAACTTTGCTGTCTACAATGAAATTGTTCCCACTGTGGACTTCGATGTCGGCGACAGCACTCCTAATGAGTACGTTGGAATTGTCGATGGATTCAGCATTCAATGGCAGGGATTTGTCAAGCCCCAGTACGCTGAAGATCACACTTTCACTGCCATGGTAGCGGAGAAGGATGAGAGAATCAAGGTTTGGCTCGATGATCAGTGGATCATTGACCAATGGTCTTCGTTGGACACCTTGACGCCGTCGGGCACTCTCTGGTTGGTTGGAGATCTCCTTTATGACCTCAAAGTCCAGTACAAGGAGATTTCTGGTCAGTCATCGGCTGCTATCATGTGGCAATCTCCTTCAATGAGTCAGCTCATTATTCCCAGCTCAAGATTGTTCGCGAGCGCTGATCATATCGCTGGAAGTCCATTCTCAACGTCTGTGTTCCCAGCCAGAACTTCTGGAGTTTTGTCCACTGCCATGGGACAAGGCCTTTCCCTTGCTACCGCTGGTGTTCCTGCTTCCTTCACCATCCAGGCACTGGACCACCTTGGCAACATCAAAACAACTTCCGACGATGTGTTTGTGGTCAGGGCCAGATTCAATGGTATCCACAACGACGTCAACAAGAAAAATAGGATTGGCATTGTAACAAACATTGCTCCTGGATTGTACTCTGCATCATACACAGCGACTTGGAAGAGAAATGCACTCTCCGATGACGGCTGGCAGATTGACACGTACTCTGCAAGCAAGTTGGCACAATATCAAGACATCGGCTTCAGCGGAATTCGCAAGAAGTTTCATGACGTGTTGGTCTCCCAAGCACTTCCGGGTGGTTTGATGGCGACCTACTATGACATGATCTCTTCAGACTTCGGTGCTGGACCTTGGGATGGCTTCATCAAGGAACCATGGCTAGATCCTGTCAGCTCCAAGATCAGCCCAGTTGTAGATGTCGTCGGAAGCTCAAGTGCCGTTGACAGCTGGTGCGTGACCGACGCCACCAACTTTGGAGTCCGATTTGCTGGCTTCTTCAGTCCTGCAACTGCTCAAAGATACACTTTTCGAACCATCATCGGAAACACTGAGACAGAAAGAGTGAGGCTATGGGTTGACAACTTCCTAGTTATCGATCAATGGCTCTCCTTGGCCACTGCAGTGGATACCTCAACAGGCTGGGCTGTCTATGAAGGAACGTTTCAATTTGACAGCGTCAATGACTTCCACGACATTAGGATTGACTACAAGCACGTCAACACTACGTCGTATGATTTGACCAAGATTTCTCTGGAATACATCTTTGCTGAACAGATACTGACCGATTGTCCGTCAACTGTCGGAATCGGTATAGTCATGCTTGACTAGCTGTTTGATCACATACTAACCTTTTTTTCAGATGCTTGCTCACAGTGCGTTGGAAGATCTTGTCAGTACAATGGTACTGCTGTTTTGATTCCAAGTGCTCGCTTGTTCCAATCCCACGATTTGAACTTCAACATATTCGAAGCTGGAGGACTAACGGCAACGTACTATGATTCCTCTGATACGGTTGGAGCACTGCTTGATGGAGGCGTGTACGACGTTCTCGTCACCGGAACTGCCGTGAATCCATACGATACAACTTGCACAGCAACTTGCAACACTCCTTGCACTGGCAGCGGATTGACTTGTATTTGCAATGTGACCAGTGGAACGGTATCGATGATTACCATCACTGATCAGGGCAGTGGCTACTCAGCTCAGTATCCACCTACCATCACGTGTGATGGCGGCTCTGGACAGAGCTTCTATCCCAGAATCTCGTTTGCAGGAGGAATCGTAGGCGGCAACCTTGTGCCCAAGAAGGCTGTGCAGGAACCAGCCGTGGACTGGTCCGGAAGCTCCTTCACTGACAGGTGAATACTTTATCTAGTGTAGTTGATACTGACTTGCTAGCAGACCATATCCATCTTCTGTCACAGATGGACGATTCTCAGTCCGCTGGATGGGATTTGTGAGACCAAGCAGAATGGATGAATACACATTCTACGTTTCCCTCCCCTCTCTGGATCCCTCCACCAGCAATGCTCAGAGCTCTGAGAGGGTCAGGTTGTGGGTAGACAACAGTCTGCTTGTTGATCAGTGGGTATCCCTTGGAGCCGGACCATCATACAGTGGCACTGCTACCTTCCCCATGCCCAACGAATACTACAACATCCAAGTAGACTACAAGATCACATCCACTCAGAATCTTCGCGGAATCAGACTTGAGTACGAGAACGTGGCTAGTCGCCTTCCGCTCTTGTACGGCGAGCCTGCTGTGAACTCAACCGATGTTGTCACAAGAGGTAGTATAGATGCTGGATTCGTCGGATCATCCTGACGCACTTTCGCAACAGGTGTCATCCGTTCGGATCGTTTGTTCTCCACTCGTGTCTCTTCTCAAGTTCAGAGGGACGACTATCATATTTGGGACACAGACTACTATGATTCCAGCAAGGTATGGAATGTAGATTGGAAAGTTCCAAGAATCTCCCAGTGGAGCAAGACCAACGGGTGAGAATTACTCCGTTATCTACAGCCGTTCGATTGACTTTCTTGTTCAGATGCCCAACGACACCTGGTTCGTTGAGGTACGACGAATGCAGAGGACAAGGAACAAGAACGAATGAAATCCTTCGAGTCGATGTCAAACCAGCTGAGATCAGTGCTGATAATTGCAACGTGCTAGGAGATTCTCTCACGATTGCCACTGCTGGTGTTACAAGAACTTTCACCTTGACTGCACGTGATGCCTACGACAACCAAAGGGACGCCACAGATGATGCCTTCATCGCCCGTGCAACGCTTGTCGATTCAACCAGCCAGGCATTCCATGGAACTTTCGTGCACCAAGATTGGCAAACACTGCATGATGTCAATGGTGAGCTGAATAATCCTGTGTGGGATCAGAACGGAAAGTATGAGGTGACCTACGTTGTAACAAGATCTGGAACCTTCCAGAACGTGATTCAGGAATTGGACACTGGCGGCAGAGGTATGTGGGGCACTTACTTTGTTGGGTCGCTCTTGGAACAAGGCAAACTGTTGGGAACTGAATTGGAAACTACCTTGGACTTTGCATGGGGCTCTAACAATCCCCTCAATGCTTCTTCACCATACCAGGGCTGCTGGAGCGCTCGTTGGGTTGGATTTGTGAATGGCAACTATTCTGAAATCTTCACCTTCACCGTAGTCACTGATGGAGGAGTGCGACTGAAGTTTGATGACGTCACCATCATCGATCAGTGGAACTCTACAGCAGCAAATGAGTTCTCAGCTACCGTCCAGATGGTTCAGGGAGTCTTCTACGACCTCGAAGTCGAGTATGTTACAGGAGCAGTTGGAGACAAGAATTTGCAGTTGTACTGGCAATCGAACTCTCAAGTCAAAGACATCGTGTCAAACTCCAACCTACGGGTAGAATCTAATGTTGTCGGACTTCCTTCCAACTCTGGAGGTCCCAACGGAGGATTCAACACGTTGTTCGTCCATCCAACTGTGGTTTGCGCAACGACTTCATCCGTCGCAGGCGCTGGCCTCACCATTGCCACAGCAGGAGTGCAGGCCTCGTTCTCTGTAAGTCGAATTTGATCAAATGTAACTTGCTGATATCACGAACAGGTTTGGAGCAAAGATATGTATGGCAACCTTAGGGACGATGCCAACGATATCCTCGTTGCCCGTATGTTCCCTGACGACTCTGACACAGAGTCTGGCATCACCTTTGCCGGCACTGGTCTCCAGGCCACTTACTATGATGCACTTGGTTTTGCTCTTCCAACGCAGGCAACGGCTACTGGTGCAACGATCGGCAACGGAGTCGCAAGCACCCCAGGCTATTTCAGCTTCTCTTCGTCTGCAACTCCCTTCGCAACCTCCCAGTATGGATGGAGTGTGCGTTGGGAAGGAACGATCCGCCCATCTTACTCAGAGCTCTATGACTTCACTGTGAATGTGTCAAGTGCTGACCGAGTGAAGTTGTGGATTGATCAGTCTTTGATCATTGATCAGTGGAGTTCCTTGTCATCTACTGCTCCAATCGGATCTTACCAGAACGATGGTCTGGTTCACAGCATCAAGATTGACTACCGCAAGCTCTCTACTTCACCCTACGTGTTTGCCCTGCTTTGGAACGCAACTTCAGTTCCACTAGAGGAGGTCTCACCAGTGGTGCTCTATCCTTGCAAGTATCCAAGCACTTTGAATGCTCATGGAACTGCTTGCCAAGTCGACAGCAAAATACAGACCGACACGAACATGGCACAGAACCTCTCATATGGCGTCACAACCTTCAGCGACTTTGGATTCTACAGGCTCCAGCCGGTTCCAAACTCTTCGACAGCAACAGGTAAATTCTCCATGCATAGCTCGTTGTTCTTCTGACTCCTTTCCGCAAAGCGTTCGGACCCTTCTCGGGCAATCGTCGTCCATTTGGATACGTACAGACCCGGGCAGGATCGCACACGGTTGCGATCGATGAGGTTGCCTACAACTTCGATTACAGGAGCGGCACCTTCCGTAGTGTTCCAGGCCTGGGCCTCATGGCAACGTTTTATGACACTCCTAGCTTCGGAACTGCGCGCAACAGCTTCGACTGCGGCATGGGCCAAACGAACTGTCTTACAACAAACATTGACTGGTCAACAGCTGGTTTGGATGGACCATACTCGTGAGTCATGTGATTCTCCTTCTCCTTCTTCTGAATCACTTTGCAGTCTTGCCTCGGACGGAAGCTTCAGTGCCAGATGGACTGGCATGGTGAGGATTGATCCGAATGTGTCGGACGGAGTCTTCGCTATGGAGCTCAACGAGAACGGAAAGGAAGAGCGAGTGAAGCTTTGGATCGACAACAGCCTTCTCATCGATCAGTGGGTCTCTCTCAGTGCAACAGCCCTTGAGACCCAGAAGAATGCTTACCTCCCTGGAGAAATGTACAGCATTAAGGTTGAGTACAAGAAGGTCCTTGCTTCTTCTGGGTCCGGAGCGTTGCTCAGATTGAAATGGAACAATGCTACCGTCCCCCGAGACAGCTTGTACCCGGCTCATGTAGTTTCAGGAACATACAAGAGGGTAAGAGTGAATCCAGCCCTTGCCTTCGCGCCTTCGTGCGAGGTACATGGAGTTGGATTGACACTTGCCACTGCGGGTCAAGAAGCGTCCTTCTTGATCCAGAGCAAGGATGCGTACAACAATGTCCGTGGTATTGGCGGCGATCTGTTCGGTAAGTAACTTCTGTGAAAATCATTTTATTGTTGTGATGGCTTCCACGACTATGAAATTTCTTGGTGACACGTTGCGTTTTCAGTCGTCCGGGCCTTCTCCGATGGCTGCCAATCCTTGAATCCCGGGCGTGACACTCTCTGCAATGGCTACACTGGATCAAGGTCCCCTGACAGCTCGACATACCAGATGGATGCTGCTTGCAGTGACGCGGCAGAATGTGCTCCCTACCCTCCTCAGGTCGGCTCCAACGGCCCGAACCTGCAGGGCGACCTCATCCGTGGAGGAACATATATCAATGAGATCGTCGGAATCTCTCTTGTTTCAGATTCCACCGGGCGGGTCATTCCCGTCGGTTCATCCACCACTCAGATTATGCTCCAGCCTGGACATTTTGCAACTGCCGATGTCTACGTAGGGGCAGCATTGACCATCAGCGGCTGTGACGCTGCCAAGTCTGTGAACCTGACGATCGTAGCGTACGATTCGAATCGTATTGCCACACTGGTAAATGATGGATCGAATCTTTGTAGATGTTGCTGACCTCTTGTGTGTTTGCAGAGCGAGGCTCTTCCTGCAGTGCCTGACACGACGTGCGTCTATGCAATTAACGCCTCCAAGACTGTTGCGTACCTGGACAGTGCTGCCAGCGCTGTGGACGATGCTTACACCGATTACAACATCATGTTCACCTCAGGTCCTTGCATCGACCGTTGGACGAGGATCCTCGGGTATGCTGGAGGACAGCTGGATGTTGCAAAGGTTGCCTACCTTCAGGCCAACAACACTCCTTGGATCCAAGGATCGATCCAGTCGGTTGTGAGCACCAGCCAGCTCGTGTTGGACACTTCGTCGCCGACGAACGATGACTGGAGAGGAATGTGGTTGACAATCAACGATGCGACGGGAATGCAGCAGCACAAGACCAAGATCATCTCGTCTGTTGGGGCCACCATCACGCTTGCAACCAGCATCCCCTCCACGATCAGTTCGGAGGATTTGGTTTCTTTCATCATCCACGGATGGGAAGATGGTGGTCGCCCCTGTGACGCCAGCAGCGGAAGCGTGAAGCTCATCCCCAAGGTGTGCAACACAGTCATCGACCAGGGAACAGTGCAAGCTGTGGGATACTCGGTCGTTGCTGCCACCATTGACGACCAGGGCTCTGGCTACTTTGCTGGAGACTTGGTTGTCAATTGCAGCGGTGGATGCTCAGGATGGGGTTTGATGGGCAAATGCATCAATTCCAGCACTGGAACAGGTCTTAAAATCGTCATCACCAACAGCGGAAGGTGAAGCCCCTTCTGTCCTCCCGCAGTGCGCTTGTTCTGACGTTGATGCCTGCAGGTCATACTCACCTTCCAGTCCTCCTCAAGTCTCCTGCCCTTCGAACAGTCCTTCCTCCCCAATGGTCGTCACGGTATCCTTGGCTGTGAGGGAGATTCAACTTGCTAGCTCGGCCTCCATAACCGCTGGGGCATACGTGGGATACACTTTGTCTGCTGATGGGTCCGGGGAGAAGAGGACTATTGCGATGTACTTCGCTAATCGCACTGCTGTCGTCTCTCAGTCCTTCACCGACTCTCCGCTCGCCTCTCGCAACTTGTACACAGTGTCCGGCTGCCTCGGGTCGCAGGGCCCTCTCTACTGCCCGCAGTGCCCTCGGATCATCCGTGCGGATGTTGTCGACAACGGAGACTCCACATACAGTGCCGTCTTCACTGGAACGAGGAAAGGACAGTACACTGTCGTCACTTCACTTGTCAGCGCTGGAGGGCTTACGAGCACCTACTACAATGACCTTGACAACACTGTCTCCTTGAACTTCGGTGAGGGAAATCCTCAATCATCTAGAGTAGACAACATCTTGGATTGGTCGTCTGCAGACGGAAGCCTCCCTACGTCGTTGAGCGGAAGCAAGGTACCCCTCCTTGCTCCTCCTCTTCTGGCCTTGTGTACTGACTTCTTTCTTTCTCCCAGTTTGGAGTTCGCTGGGTCGGATTTGTGCGGCCATCGCAAGCACAGCAGTACACGTTCTCGATGAATCTGTTCAGCGCTGGCAACCAAGAGCGCGTGAAGCTTTGGGTTGACAACAGCATCATCATCCAACAGTGGACTTCCCTGTCCAGCACCTCCCCCAGCGGAACTATCGGATTCGGAAAAGGAAATGGATACTATGACATCATGGCCTTGTACAAGTGCACAACAGGCTGTAGCACCGCAGGCTACACTCTCAAGTGGCAGTACCAGACCACCACATCGACCAGCTCCGCCACCACTTTGGAAACCATCACGTCTGACAGGCTGTTCCAGAGGCTGGACGTCCCCAACGCTGCTTCAGGGCTCCGCATCCAGCCTGCCGTCACCTGCGCCAGCGAGAGCGTTGCCTTCGCGCAAGGCCTCACCCTGGCGACTGCAGGCGTTGGCTCGAGCTTCACGATCAGAAGCAAGGATGCGTATGAGAACGTGCGGGAGGACACCAGCGCTTCCTTCACTGTGAGCCTTCATGGGTCGGGCGGCACCCCAGTGTACGCAGGAGCTGTCATTGCCAATGCTCCTTCCACTTTGGCCACCTACACTGGATCCTTCACTCTGCAGAACGCCAAGGGCTACGAAGTGTTCATCAAGCATGGCAATGACAACGTCAAGGGTTCGCCCTTCACGCTCACTGTCAAGCCAGCCACTACCTGTGGAACCACGAGCACGATCAGAGGCACTGGACTCACCATGTCCTCGATCTCTCCCACCAAGTCTGCCTTCACCATCCAGGCTCGCGATCAGTTTGGCAACGCCAAGACCACAGGGCCGAACCAGCAGGAGTTCATCGTGCGTGTGGTGAGAACCTCGGGCATCAACAAGCAGGGAACCAACGGGCTTCCTCCCATGTACGACTCCACCGCCATCAACGTCCAGGGCACTCTACATGCCGACTACAACACGCCGACACTGGACGGCAGCCTTTCCGGCTACTACCAAGTTCCGCCAACTCCTGACCCCGCGAGTTTGATCCACTACCTCTACGCCTCATGGACTTCGGTCGGCGGCGTCGCAGCGACTTACTACACCTACACAGAGGTCGGGGAGGGCGGGACGTGGAGCTCGCCGTTGGACACTCTAGTGTCAGGGGCGGCAGCGAATAAGCGGATGGGCAAGATCGGAACGAACGCAGACAACACGTCGGCAGTGAACGAAGCGAGTGCCGGGCTATGGGGAGGCGCAGGGCTGCAGGCAACCGACAGCGCGTTCGCTATCCGATGGAATGGAATGTACATGAACACCAACCAGACCACCTACTTTAAGTGGGACAGCGGGTTGCCGTCTGACCGCGTTCGCCTGTGGATCGACAACGTTCTTATCATCGACCAGTGGAGCTCTCTTTCTCAGGTGACCCTCCTCCCTCCCCTCCTCCTCCCCACTCTCATCTCACCCTCTTTTGCTATTCCATCCTCTAACGGCTCCCGCAGAATTCCACGAATGCCTCCTACGTCTTTGACAGCATCGGCCAGCTCTACGACATCCAGCTTGACTGGAAGCGAGCAGCGGGCTCTCCGGCCACCTTCGTGAACTTGCAGGACTCCGAGGACGAGGTCACGTACACGGACATTCCCAGCAGTCGCCTCTATGTCCAGGTAGACCTCCTCCTCCTCCTCCTCCTCCTCCTCCTCCTCCTCCTCCTTGCCTCTGACCTTTTCATGCAGGAATTCATATCGGGGTCGCCTTATTATGTTTCTGTCAGCTGCTAAGACTCTCCAGTCCCCCTCTTTTCTCTTTCCTCTTTGTTATTTTCATCTAGTGAGTGAGTAAACTGAATGCAAATAAATGCTCTCCTCCCTCCTTCCAGTCCTCTCCCCTCCCTCCCTCCTTCCAGTCCGCTGCTCCGTCTTCCTCTCCGTCCTCGTCCTCGTCCTCGTCCTCGTCCGTTCCGACTGCTTCTGAGCTATCAGAGCTCTCCTTGCTGCTAGACCAGCATGTCAGCTTCAGGTCGCAGCATCTTCGTTGTGTTCTGCTGGTCCGCGTCCCAGCGCCCTAGGAAAGTTGTTCCTTCCTCCGTCACCCGTGGGGCACCAAAGGGCAGCAGCAGGGAGGCAGGGGCGTGCAGGTCCTCTAGCACACCCTCCTCCAGCAGCAGCCGGGCTAGCCCCCGCCAGAACGACACGCTGCGGCTCGGGCAGCTCTTGTGCCAGGAACTCACTGCCTCCTGCCATGTTCCCCTGTCCCACGTCTCCCCCCCCTTCCCATGCACCTCGCGCAGCAAGGTGGCGGCCTCTTTGCCCAGCTGCTGCTCGGGCTGCTGGCCCTGACTGCAGACGTCGCACTTGCGACAGGGAGGAGCAGCCTCGTCTCCCAGCCTGCTAAGGATCTGCTGGAGACGGCAGCGGTTGAGCCTCACGGCGTAGAGGAAGACGGCGGTCAGCCCTCGCTGCAGCGTCGCTCGTCGCTCCTCGTCGCACTGCGAGGGCAGCAGCGACGGGACCCCCCGGAAGTCCACGAAGAGAGCACACTTGGCCTCCTCCCCGTCTCGTCCGGCCCGTCCTGCCTCCTGGAAGTACTGCTCCAGCCCCTGTGGCCACCCATAGTGGACGACCAGCCGCACGTCAGGCTTGTTGATGCCCATCCCGAAGGCTACGGTAGCGACGATGCACTTGCACTTGTTCCTCATGAAGTCCTGCTGGACCTTGTGCAGGTGATGCTTCGTGAGCCCGGCATGGAAGGGCTCTGCTGATACCCCGAGCTTCTGCAAGGCTGAAGTCACCAGCACCTTCGAACCTCTCCAGAGATGATGATGATGATGATGATGATGATGATGATGATGATGATGATGATGATGATGATGATGATGATGATGATGATGATGATGATGATGATGATGATGATGATGATGATGATGATGATGATGATGATGATGATGATGATGATGATGATGATGTCTCCTCACCCGCAGCTTCATGGCAATCAGCTTGACAAGGTTTCGCGTCGGGGCATAGATAATGATCGACCCTCCCCGCGAGTTGCTCTCAGGCATCCGAGGAACGTAAGTTGAGATTGGCCGAGCCCGAGGGACCGTGTGCTCCCTGAAAACGCGCAGAACCCTCGCCTCCTCCTCCTCGGGCATGGAGACTCGATGCAGATCCTGGAAGGCGAGTCGATGGGGGTCAGTCAGACACCACTGGGGAGCGGGAGGGCTCGAGAGTACTGGCACTGCGCTACAAGCCTCCTCCTCTCCACCGGCCGCCCCCGCTCCTTCTTGCTTGCTGGGGTCGGTCAGCATGTGCAGGAGGAGCAAGCAGACAGGTTGACCTGAGCGTGCGGATCCCAGCGACGATCCTGTTGTCACCCTTGCCATACCGTCAGGCGCTACAAGAACATGCAGGAGTAGGGAGAGGAGGAGGAGGAGGAAGGGGGTGGGGTGGAGGAGGTACCTTCATCAGCAGCGTTGGGTCTCCCGCGTACTCGAAGTACGGAGCAAGGTCCTTCTCCAGGCACTGGAGGTTATCCATGTTGGTGTGGTGGACGGTGAAGCAGAGGTTGGGGCGACTGAAGGAGTTGAGGCACACGAACATGTCCCCGTTCCTGCTGCTCCCCAGCCTGAGGATCTTCATCTTCACAACACAACAACTCGTCAGACTCTCCCCGAGCTCGAGAGCAACCTCCCACCACGTCCTCTCGCACTGGAGGGCTTGCGGTAGCCGTTAGCGCCATCACAGGTATCGCTCCCCGAGGCCCATCATGCAGCTGCTGGAAGGCTCTACCAAGGTCGAGGTACCTGCGGAGCTCTCAGAGGTCCTTCCTCCCTCCTCCCGAGGGCCTCACGAAGGTCGGAAATCGTGTCCCCACTTGGAGACGCAGTGGGCCTCGTCGACTGCGAGCAGACACACTTTCCCTTGCTCATGGTGCAGGCGCCACAGGCTGTCGCAGATCTTGACGAGGGTCTCAGGGCAGATGTAGAGGAGGAGGTACTCTCCGCTCATCGCCCTCCCATGGACCATCTTGTCTGGCTGGGCTGAGCCGAGGTAGCAGGCTGAAACCCCTTGCTCTACGAGCTGTTCGCACTGATCTCGCATCAACGAAATCAACGGGCTGACTACGATGCAGGTCTTCCCGCTAATCATCGCAGGTAGCTGATAGCACACGCTCTTGCCCGACCCTTTTTTTGGCAAGTGTTATCGTCTTGAGAGAGATGAGAGGGATAAGAGGGATGGGAGGGATGGGAGGGATGAGAGGGATGGGAGGGATGGGAGGGATGGGAGGGATGGGAGGGATGGGAGGGATGGGAGGGATGGGAGGGATGGGAGGGATGGGAGGGATGGGAGGGATGGGAGGGATGGGAGGGATGGGAGGGATGAGAGGGATGAGAGGGAGGGAGGGAGGGAACATGCATTACCCGTACTGCTGAGGACGAACGAGTCTTTTCCATCGCGCCATGAGTCGACGACGCTTCTCTGCCAGTCTCTCAATTGGATTTTCTTGGAGTTCAACCTGGACAGCCCCTGCTGGATCGCTTCATCCCATCCAAGAACATGCGGATGAGCGCATCTTGCCTGCATCAACAACAGCAGCAAGAGCAAGGGCAGCGGCGAGGACATGGCCGCTCTTTGTTGCATTGATCATAGACCCGCAGCTGCAGCACTTGCTTCACGATCTCCGCATGCTCGCATCGCGTCACTTGTCCCTGCCGCTTGCTCGTCCTCGCCGAGACAAGTCTCGAGCATCGACCCGACTTCTCTCCTCTTCCTCCATCTTCCCCTCTATGATCCCTTGACCCTCATTTTCCGTCCATACTCGGTCTGAGGCGGGTTCGGCGTGTAAGGTGCCCGGCCGGGCCGGGGCCCCGGCGTCACGGACCGGGCCGGGCCGGGCCCCCGTCGGGGGGCGGGCCGGGGAGACTGGGGGAGGGGTCACAAGGGCAGTTGTGGCATTCCGGACCGCCCCCGTTACTAATAGTTGCCACAATGCGGCCGCAGGGCCGGCCGTAGCGCCCGACGGACTGTTGCCGGGTGCGGACTTGGAAGCCTTGAAAGACTTATTCGCCCGGCCTACTCGGAGTTCTGTTCGACCCCGGCTGCGGCTTCAAGGCTTGCTTGCTGCGGCTGCCCGGCCACCGGGTACTAAGACCGACTTTGAACGCCCGGGCCCTGTCGGAGTCCGACTCCCAGTGGCACTGGGACGGTCTGGCCCGGCGCACTGCGGCTGAGGCCGGCGACAGAGTCGAGGCGGGCTTGCAACGTGACTATGGCTGGTCGAGCGAAGGTACGGACTGCGAACATGCAGCGAGGAGGAGGAGAGGAAGGGAGGAGAGGAGGAGATAACAGAGAAAGGAAGTAGAGGAGGACATGACAAGAGGGAATGGGACAGAAGGACAGATAAAGCTAACGAGATGTGAAACGTACTCAAGTAGACACAGGATCTCAGAGAGCTTTATATGCTTGCATGCTTGTTTCTCTGTGTAAACCATCTCATAGGTGGTGGACCCCAAGCTCGTTAACATGCATCACTGCGTTGTCAATGCAGTGGACAACAAACAGCTGAAGAAAGTTCTCATGAAGTGTAAAGAGGGTGCGTCTTTGATCACGAGTTGTCAGTATTCGAAGGCCACGAATGTTTTCACCAAACAGAAGCCAATGATGGAGTCCAACTCGTCCGTCGCTTGGGTGGTAGCGAATGGTCTCGGCCTCGCCTTACATCTGAGCGGGAGCCTCCATGCCGCCGACCATGAGCTGAAGAACGCGTTGAGAAACTGCGAGTCGCTCTCATCGCAGGGATACACTCATGACGCCTACACGGACTTGGCCGGGTGCCTCAACGACCTCGCGGTGAACGAGAGCGTCATGCAGCTGGAGGAACCCTCTAGCCAGCCGGTAAAGCGCATGAAGAGAGCTCGCTACATGGCGGAGAGAGCATACAGACCCAACCAGCTGGTCCTGCACGGCTTGGACTCAAACCTTACTCTCCTACAAGCGAAATCAAGCTTGCAAGAGGCCAAGTTGCTAGCAGAGAAGAACGTGAAGGCTACTTCTTTCTTCTCGCCCAAGAAAGACAATCGCGACAACAACGAGTTGAGATTCCTGCACGCCAAGAACCTGGCAATGCTGGCTGACCTCAGACACAAGACTGGCTCGATCGAAGAGGGGTTGGAGACGGCCGAGCGGGCAAGGGAGATGCTCGAAGTAGAGGAACCGTCGGATGTGCTGGAAGCAGCGAGAACTTTGAACGTGCTCGGGAATCTCTTCTGGACTGCAGCCTGTGTCAAGCGGAAGGTAGGACGAGGGACGGGAGCGGAGCAGCAGGAGGTGAACGCGGGCAGGGTCTATGAGCGCTGCCTTGCGATGATGGGGGACGCTGGATTCCGGAAGAGCCATCCCGACTATCTTGCAGTCTGGACGAACTCGTTGGTGGTGAGGCGTTGGACGAGGGGGTTCCAAGAGATCGAAAAGGAGAGGTTGAGTTGCCTTCGAAGCGTCAGGTTGCGAGGGAAAAGTTTCACTGAGAAGGATCAGTGGACGTGTAACATCCACGACAGCCTCTTGAAGATAGGGAAGGGTGAGCCCAGTGTAACGAGTTGTTGCTGACCCACTGACTGTATGGATACCTCAGAGGCCTCAAGGAAACAAGATGAGTCGTTCCAGGCCTTGATCAGCATTCCTCCCTTCAGGGTGGGCTTTGGGTTGTTCGACGTGGTGAATTCGCTGGAAGGGAAGAAGTAAGTGGCTATGCGTTTCCTTACCCTTGACGAATGAAACTCCGTTAACACTGAGGACTACGAGCTTCTGCTTCCACCCTATCCATGTTGCGGCAGCAGCTGCAGGCAATTGTCACTACCTCGAAATGCCCTGTGGCAAATCTTTACCGAGTTGATGTAGACAGACGCAGGCATGCCCTCGCAGCCCCCTCCCATCCACTTTGGCATGTGGGAGGCAGGAATCCCTTCCTGCTCCATCTGCTTCATCGCCGAGGAGTGACTGGCAGGCTGTCAAGACCCCCACCCCCCTCGAGTGACTCGACTCACCCTCCAAGTAGGTTCACCTTGGCTACTGTGATGGGATGGAGCCACGGCTTGACTATCGCCCAAATCCCTCGGAAGAGCATAGGAGTGTTCACGACGTAGATCTTCCACATCGTCTCCGGGTAGTAGTGAGTCCCGACGTCGAAAATCCTCTTCAGCAAGGCTCTCTTGGAGCTCTTGGTGAGGCTGAGGGACACTCCGTGCAGATCCACAACGAGAGTGTGTTTGTATCGCTGCACTCCCTTCTCCCTGCTCAGGTTCCTCTTGTACATCCCGTACGCCAGCATCCGCTGACCTTGCAAGGCTTCCAAACGCTTCTCATCCATCGCCTCCAACTTATCCATGTCGATATCACCAGCCTTCAGGCACTGAAGGAAATGGCCGTACTTGTCCGTCCCGCACATCGTCTCAGGCCAGTACTTGTGGAAGTTGTCTGCATCCTCCATCTTGTGCTTCAGGAAGTTGTAATAACCAATCTCCCTCCTCCATGCGTATATCTTCTTCATGGCGTCTATCGTTGCCTGCACACCATCAGTTCAGCTCCACACGCCAGCATTCAGTGCAAGCACCTGCATCCTCGGATTCTCTGTGGCAAACCCACGGACGATTATGAGGACATCAAGAGGATCTTGTAACGCAAGTTGCTTCTCTTCTTCTGTCAGCGCAGCGATCACCCTGACCAAACCAAGTCAAATGATGACATGAAGACAGGAAACAAGTAACAGTCTAGAACATCACAAACAGAACGGTGTCGTGATTATGATGCAGAATACTCTTACCCATCAAAGAAAGGCTTCTCTTCCTCAGTCATCGGACTTGCCTCCTCCCTTGCCTGCTTGTCTTCTATCGACGTCATCCCTAGCACACGATCCCAGTCATTCGCGGGTCAATCGCTTGCTGCCAGGAATCAAACATCCATTCTCATGGATCTCTCGATCTCTTTCTCACACTTTGCATCCGAACGTCAACCAACATAACAAGAACACACATCATCCCCAATGTCTTCATCATGTCTCACAGAATCATACACGTGGACTATTCTCTATTTCCTGCACGTTCTCATGGTGACAGGATCCATCACACGATGAAGCTCTCTACCATGCACAAGATCGCTCTGATGTCTGCATCGTACACAGGTCTCCTCCTCCTCACGTCCACCCTCCCTCGCGTCTCTCCTCGTCCTTCCAACGATCGTCCTCAGCAGCGCATGCGGGCCCCGACAGAATTGACCCCATCCCCTCAAGCAGGGTGACCCTACCATGTCCTTTCCCACGCACGGGATATAATTACCACCCCTCCCTGTGACCTTCCACCGCCCCCCAAACATTCATACCCGTTCCTACACCAGTGTGCCATTCCTCCTGCTCCTGCTCCTGCCCCTGCCCCTGCCCCTGCCCCTGCCCCTGCTCCCTGCCCCTGCCCCTGCCCCTGCCCCTGCCCCTGCCCCTGCCCCTGCCCCTGCCCCTGCCCCTGCCCCTGCCCCTGCCCCTGCCCCTGCCCCTGCCCCTGCTCCTGCTCCTGCTCCTGCTCCTGCTCCTGCTCCTGCTCCTGCTCCTGCTCTTGCGCATCCTTAACCCCTTTGGCTGCCCTTGCCTCTTATTCGTGATGCTTGCTCTCTGATCGAGCCTCCATTTCTTGCTTCGGGACAACAGGAGCTTGTCAGGCACTTCTTAGACATCTGTGCTTGCTCCCGCTGGTGATGCAGAGTTGAACGCATGATAGACCTTTGTTAATTGACGTATAAACTTTCCTTGTATCCCCCTCTTTGTCTTCATCCTATCCATTGATCTAGCACCACATCCATCTATCCTACTCCATCCTCCGCCCCTCCCCTTGCAGAGACAGTACAAGGAACCATAACTATCATATCCCGAGCCCTCCAGCATGATATAGTTTCGCGAGCTTGCCGCACATGGCCAGGTCAGACTGCAGGGTAGCGATAAGGAGGCTAGCGTCCTTTCTCTCGTGGATCGCCTGTAAGATCGCCAAGACCTTGGGGTCGCGCAAGATTTTCTTCACCTCCTCGTCCTCCCTCAACCTCTCCATCAGCTCGGGCAAGGGCGCCTGGCGCTGTCGACATTGATGTTACCCTCCTCACGCAGATCAAGGAACTACCTGTCTCCCTCCCTCGCAGACGAGCTTCACCAGACAGTCTCGCAGCATCGCAAGGTTGTTCTTGTCCTCCTCCTTCAGCTCATACGCTCGCAGGCAGCTCTCCAGCATTTTCCAGTCCTCCCCGAGCACCTCGTGTGCGCGGCCCTTGAGCATGTGGCTGACGAGCCAGTCAGACGATCCTGGAGGCTGATGGAAGAGGAAGAGATCAAGAGACTTACGCAGTGTGCCAGTCGGGCTTCAGCTCTACACACCTCTCTGCATCCGCTAGCGCTTGCCTGCCACCAACAGTCACTCAGCAGGGGCAGCAGGGGCAGCAGCAGGAGCAGGAGCAGGAACAATCGAGTTCACCGTCCCCTCTTCATCTCAATGAAGCACGCAGAACGATTGGAGTAGAGCAAGTATGCGTCTGCTCGCTCAGCCTTCGAGTCTGCTGCCTCTGCTTTGTTGTAGAACTGGATTGCAGCTGCAAACTGCGACAGAGGAAGTGAGATCTACTCTACAAGGAGGGAGGAAACAACTTACATTGCCCTCCTGAAACATCCTGTCCCCGTTCGCCGTCTCCTCCTTGGCATCGTCCATTCTCCGTACCCATTCCAACTTCCTGAGGGTCTCCTCCTTCTTCTGCGTCAACTCCTCCTTCATGTTCGCCTCCACATGTCGATCCAGCAGTGCATCCTGTCAGGACCTTATCCTCGCCCTCCTCCCTCCACTTCTCTCACTCCACCTCCACTGCGCTCAAGATCTGCTCGACCCCCTTTCTCTCGTCTTTCGAGTCCTTTGCGCTCAACTCCAGGATCCTGCCCATCTTGAGGAGGGAGATAAAACTCTCTGTGCTGCTGTACCTGATCTTCTTCCTGTACACCCGGGTCAAAGTCGAAAGGTCTTCTCCTTTCCCCGCCCCCCCCATCCGCTCGTGACAGCAGCGGATCGCCTCTTCCATGTCTTTGAGCGCGGCAGTGTATGAGCTCAGCTCTGTGTATGCCGTTGCCCTGCTGGGAGATAAAAATCTCTGCGAGGAGGTCGACGAGGGTGACCTATTGGAGTAGAGCAGCGGATGAGGGCTCAGCTTTATCCCTTTGTCGTAGTACCTGCCAAAGCATAAGGAGCCTTTATCTACTCCTCTTCCTTGAACCCCCTCGAGCTTTCCTCCTCCTCCTCCTCCTCCTCCTCCTCCTCCTCCT